>NC_054845.1:300000-600000 GCF_018345385.1 Vulpes lagopus
TCATGCTGTCTCTCAAGAGCGCCACCCCCCCTGCCCCCTGCAAACTCCTCACTACCCTACCAATTGGCTGAGGGGCACTCTGGTTTCCCTGTGCCCCTCATCCTAGGCCTTCCATGTTGGGACACTCTCCCTTCTCTGGGCCTCTGTCAAAATCCCGGCCTTTGTTTTGGGGCAGCTCAGGCCAAAGCACCTCCACAAAGTATTCTCTGACAATAGCAGGTGTTGTCAAGATCCCTCTATTTACAGATGTTCACAACCCTGGCAGTCTAGCCTATAACACCTGGCACTAAATTTAACTCTGGTATCTGCTGGAGTTTCATGTTTGCCCCAGTGGTTTATAACCCCACTGTGTGCTGTTACCATATCTTAACCATACGGGCTGTGCTCAAAGAAGGCCTAAGGCCCTCAGTAAGTCCCAACAAACTGACTCAGTGGAAGCCTCCTGCCTGTAGGAATACAGGCAATCCTTCACAGAAACTCATACTCTTGATCTTATCCTGACATCTGGGGCTCCACCCTATATGAGATCACCTCTACGGTTCGCTACTTGGAGGCACAATCACCAGCACACCTGCTTCTTGCCAACTCATTTCCAGTGCAAGCTCTCTGTTGGCCCTTAGCTCTCAAGACTCCTGATCTCCTTTTCTTATCGGCACACCTTAACTTATTTCTGCATCATGGTCTTTGATGCTGTCTTTCTTCTTTGGGAGTAAACCCAAGTCACTATACTGAAGTTAGCTCTTTATGGCCTCATTCCTACACCTCTGGAAATGGAAATTATGACCTCATTTAAGCCAATAATTCCCAAACATGACTGAGACTAAGATCATTTACGGGATTATAAACCATTCTGATTCCTGGACCCTGCTCCAGACCTACTGCATCAGAATGTCCAGGATATGGGTCTAGGAATTGAAATGTTTAATATGCATCCCAGGCAATTTTTCACATCAGAGGAATTGAGGAAACGCTGATCCAAGCTACTGGGTAATGTCTTACCAAGTGATCTAATGACATCGGGCCCAATTGTCAATCAGAAATTAGGATCCTGGGGATCCCTGGGTGGCGCAGCGGTTTGGCGCCTGCCTTTGGCCCAGGGCGTGATCCTGGAGACCCGGGATCGAATCCCACGTCAGGCTCCCGGTGCATGGAGCCTGCTTCTCCCTCTGCCTGTGTCTCTGCCTCTCTCTCTCTCTCTCTCTCTCTCTCTCTCTCTGTATGACTATCATAAATAAATTTAAAAAATTAAAAAAAAAAAAAAAGAAATTAGGATCCTGCAGAAAGAAATCATTGGTTTCGGGAGCTTAGCAGCCCTCTTCCATATCAGTTTCCATTTTTCTAGCTATTCATGTGAGGAACTCTGTCCAACTAGATGGGCCGCTAATATAGATGCTATGTGACCTTGGGCGGGTCACTTAAGAACTCCGAGCTTCAGTTTCCCTTCTATCGGAAAAGGTAGGGTTGGGTTAGATCGGTGGCTCTCTTTCATGGATACACATCTGAATCAGTTCAGGAGCCATACTCTCCCCAGAGATTCTAATTTAATTGATCTAAATGATTATGTTGTTTAGTTGAGGTTAAAATAAAGTGAACTGAGTGATTCTTAAGATAGCTTCTGGCTCCGAAATAATCTGATTCAATGACTTGATCACTTTTTAATTCTTGTGTCAAGTCTCAAAATTTATTTCATGCTGTATGTAAAAACACACCAGACTCTTTCTTTATTCCACTTTTTTTCAATAACATCTTTGTTAGGTATTTGACATTCGTGTAGGAATGAGACTGAATAATTCCAACATATTCTTATGGGTTATTACTACCATGGAAAAAAATTCAGGAGTGTAATATAGTCTTTTAAAATCTGTAGGCCCAGACATGTGAAGAGCAACAACCCAACTGCTAATAAAATCAAATATCAGGGTATACCTATCATTCCTTCAGCATTTCAAGTAGTAGTTATCATTGAGTGCCTGCTGTCTACCCACCCGCATGCTGGTTACTGGGGATTTAAGAAACAGTTCAAACCCAAGTGGAAAGATCAATATCGTTCAAATATTACAAACGTGACTAGGATCACAATGGCATACCGAGAGCTCCAAGAATGCGTAAAGGGGATTTAATCTATTCCGCACAGAAAAGGCTTGAAAGAGGAAGTGAGGGTTAAGGTGAAACCTGAGAAATGAACTAGAATGCCGTGATGTGGTGAAGCAGGGTGAAAGCATGTTGAAAGGAACGCAGGTGGAAGTAGCTTAGAGTATACAAGGAACATAAAGACCAAACAGGCTGGAGCTAGTAAGCCAAGGGGAAAGTGGCACAAGTGAAGGGCCATTTGAGAGTTTAGAATTTATTCTGCAATATCAAAGTGCAAGAGTTTATAGTTTATCCTGAGAGCAAAAACTATTTCAAGAGGGGGGCTGCAGTGATTTAACTCACATCTCTGAAAGTCCCCACGGTGCTGGGAGTGCAGAAATGGCACAGACGCTTGAGTGGGGATGGAGAATACAGGCTCCTGGAGCAGTCAGGGAAAATATGATGGACTAAAGTCGAGTTTGCAGAGAGAGGGAAAGGTGAATAGATTGCAGATAGCCATCTGAGGGGACTCCGAGGGACGGTGATTGGTGAGGTGTGGGAGGTGAGGGAACCTAATGAGTCAAGGTTCCAGGCTTGAATAACTGGGTGAATGGCCATCCATTTATTGAGAGAAGGAAGCCTAGAGGAGGAGCAGGTTCAGAGAGAAACATGAGTTCAGTCTGGAACGCAGTGAGTGTGAAACACCTGTGAGTCAACCAAGTGATTTAAACGGGTCTGCAACTCAAAAGAGAGACCCGGACTAAAATTAGAAATTGAGAGCTATTAGCATTTGGATGATAACAGAAGTTACTGGAGGTGGATGAAGTCATCAACCGTGTCAGGGACTACAGCAGGTACGTGGGCAATAGATCCACTGCATTCAAGTGACTCATAGTCCAACCAATGCAAATGTAATGACCAAGGCCTAAATTTTAGCTCAACTGCCATGAAAAACTACCTTGAATATCCTAATAGGTATACTTTCCTCTGTTCTACTCCCTAGAAGTTCATCTCCCAATTCAATCCCAAACCAGAAATCCAGCTAAAAGTAGACTAGTCTATACTTTATTCTACTTAAGTGGAATACTCACCCAGAGTACCTCCTAAGCCACTAAGAGATTCCACTTAAATCTTAAAATTAAGATTTGCAAGTTGAGATACATTTATATTAAATAGCATTGAACATGAAAATCCAGGGAGCAGATTGCAGGGTTTGTGTGCTTGGTCATTCTCATGGTGATATGAACTTTACAGTTTATAGGGCTGTGATCACAAAGCCCAAGGTCTGTTAGGCCTGTGCCACATGTAAATAAGTCCACAGTCTAAGGGGTACATGGTCTGCTTTTAAAATGTACTTTGTAGCTTAAAAGAGTACTGCACCCAACGGCTAGGCTTTGTTTGAAAGTTCACTGATACCAGGAATAATTGCCAAGAAACATAATGGAGATTGACATTTCTTAGATCTGATTCTTCTAATTTTTTTTTCTTTTCTCCTTTCCTTCCTCTTTCTTCCCCCACTTGTTCCCTCCTCCCTCCCCTCTCTTTCCCTTCTTTCCTTTAATCCTCCTTCCCTTCTTTCATTTCCTCTCTTTTTTCAGTAGTCTTTCTTTCCACAAATAGTTTCTGCCTCAAAGCTTTTATGGAATGAGACAAGGCATACATATATAATCTGCACACCACCTACAACAATGTTAAGGAACAAGGCGCTTTGACAGAAGCACAGCATTGGTATCAGACACAAAAGAGACCTTCTCCAATTCACTCATTCTACAAGAAAGGGGAAACTTCTGTTCCTCTGATGTGCCTGAAAGTCACTTTACGGTTTATTTGGCCATCGTGTTGGACTTCACACAATAATGGCAGACACTCCTCTGTATTATTTTATTAAGTTGGCAGACCTAGAACTATACTGACTAACACAGCTGGCCCCTAGGCACATGGCCACTGAGATGTGCCAAGTCTTGAGATTGCTGTAAAATATACAATGGATTTTAAAGATAATATATTAAAAAGGATGTAAAATGTTTATATTAATTACATGTTTTTGAATATCCTAGGTTAAATGAAATATACTATTAAAATTAATTTTACCTTGTTTCTGTTTATTTTTTTAATGTAACTATCAGAAAATTTTCTATTAATTACATAGTTCACATTTGGTGACTCATTAAAATTCTACAGAACAGAGCTGTTCCAGAATAACAGTGCTATCTCATATAAGTTTATTTATTGGTTAGTTAATATTTCAGGCCAAATACTGAAGGTTCTTAAGCTCATCCAACACTGATAAAAAAAAAAATTCATTCACAAACAAAAATAAACAGGTGGATCACATGTCCTAGAGGGCCCATGCTGAGAATTTACTGGCCATAGCTCAACAAAACCAAAGAATTTAATGATTTGTCCAAGGTTATGTAGCTTATTAGTGCAGAGATGATACCAGGACTATTTATTTGCTCATTGACCTTTTATCATAGAACAGTTCAATGAACAAAATTGTGAAATGCTTTTCAATGGCTGCAAAACTGATTTCACTTGAATTGAACAAATATTTGAATGTCTCATAAATGCCAGGCATTGTGCTAACCAGACTAGAGGACTTTACTTTTTTTTTTTTTTTTAAGATTTTATTTATTTATTCATGAGAGACACACAGAGAGAGAAAGAGAAGCAGAGACACAGGCAGAGGGAGAAGCAGGTTCCATGCAGGGAGCCCAATAGGGAACTCGATCCCAGGTCTCCAGGATCACGTCCTGGACTGAAGGTGGCCCTAAACCGCTGAGCCACCCAGGGATTCCTACTTGTTTTTATTATTATTACTATTATTATGTTCTTAATTTTAATTTCAGTATGGTTAACCTACAGTGTTATATTAGTTTCAGGTGTACAATATAATGATTCAACAATTCTATGTATTACTCAGTGCTCATCACAGTACATGGAGTCTACAATCCCCATCACCTAGTCCACTCATCCCCACACCCGCCTCCCCTCTGGTAACCACCAGTTTGTTCTCTATAATTAAGAATTTGTCTTTTTCAGTATGGAGGTTACTCAAAAAGTTAAAACAGAGCTGCCCTACAACCCAGAAATTGCACTATTAGGTATTTATCCAACACATACAAACATAGTGATTCAAAGGGGCACCCGCACCCCAGTGTTTATAGCAGCAACGTCCACAATAGCCAAAGTAGGGAAAGAGCCCAGATGCCCACTGAGAGATGAATGGATAAAGATGCGCAGGTGTGAACATTAAAAAGTATGCAATCGGGCACCCCCGGTGGCGCAGCGGTTTAGCAAGGCCTGCAGCCCGGGGTCTGATCCTGGAGACCCAGGATCGAGTCCCGCATCAGGCTCCCTGCATGGAGCCCGCTTCTCCCTCTGCCTGTGTCTCTGCCTCTCAGTCTCTCTCTCTCTCTCAATCTGAATAAATAAATTAAAAAAAATACTTATTAAAAAAAAAAGTATGCAATCTTGCCATGTGCAACCATGTGGATGGAACTAATGGGTCCTGTGCTAAGCAAAGTAAGTTGGTCAGAGAAAGCCAAACACCGTATGATTTCACTCATATGTGGAATTTTTTTTTTAAAGAATAGTTTTTTTTTTTAATTTTTTATTTATTTATGATAGTCACACAGAGAGAGAGAGGCAGAGACACAGGCAGAGGGAGAAACAGGCTCCATGCACTGGGAGCCCGACGTGGGATTTGATCCCGGGTCTCCAGGATCGCGCCCTGGGCCAAAGGCAGGCGCCAAACCTCTGCGCCACCCAGGGATCCCTCATATGTGGAATTTAAGAAAGAAATCAGATCAACTTAAGGAAGGAAAGAAAAAGTGAAATAAGATGAAAACAGAGGAGGCAAATCATAAGAGAGGCTGAGCTCTAGGAAACAAACTGTGAGCTGCTGGGGGGTGGAGGGGCTGTAGGGTAACTGGGTGATGGGCATTAAGGAGGGCACTTTAGTAATGAGCACTGGGTGTTATATGCAACTGATGAACCGCAAAATTGTATCTCTGAAACTAATAAAACATTATAAGCAAAAAGTTTTAGGGGGCCCCTGGGTGCCTCAGTGGTTGGGCATCTGCCTTGGGCTCAGGGTGTGACCCCGGGGTCCCAGGATTGAGTCCTGCATCAGGCTCCCTATGAGCCTGCTTCTCCCTCTGCCTGTGTCTCTGTCTCTCTCTCTGTGGCTCTTACGAATAAATCGAATAAATAAACAAAACCTTTAAAAAAAATTTAGGAACCACAAAATCATCTAAATCATGTATTATTCAGTACTAATTACCCTATTTTTCAAAATGTTTAGCTAGTCCATTCAGTTTAAACCTTTATACTAAAACAATGTAATTTTAAAATAACACAAGTTTTCTAAGCCAACACTGTCAAAAAGAAATAGATGAAGCACGTAAGGTAATTTTAAGTTTTCAAATAACAATAAAAATGTAAAAAGGTAAAATTAGCTTCAATCATAATAATATACTTTGCTTAATGAACAACAGAAGAGAGTCTGTTTCTTGGTTTGTCTTTTTCCTTTGATCATTTGTTTTGTTTCTTAAATTCCACATGAATGAAATTATGTGGTATTTGTCTTTCTCTGACTGACTTATCTCACTTAGCATTATTGTTTATTTCCTTCATTGTGCAGAACTTTTTATTTTGATGTAGTCCCAACAGTTTATTTTTACTTTTATTTCCCTTGCCTCGGGAGACACATCCAGAAAAATGTTGCTAATGGTTGATGACAGAGAAATTACTGTCTGTGTTCTCTTCTAGGATTTTTATGGTTTCAGGTCTCACATTTAGAGTAATTTTGTTTTTGAGGTTTTTTTTTTTTTTCATTTAAATTCAATTTGCCAACATATTGCACATCATTAGTTTCGGATGCAGGGGGGCTCAGTGATCCCTCAGTTGCACAGAACACCCAGTGCTGGTCACATCACATGCCCACCTTCATGCCGTCACCCAGTTACCCCATCCCCCCAGCCATGTCCCCTCCACCAACCCTGTTTTCTAGAGTCTCTCATGGCTTGTGTCCCTTTCGGATTTCTTCCCATTCAGCTTTCCCTCCCTTCCCCTAGGATCCTTTGCACTAATTCTTTTTTTTTTTTTTTTTTTTTTTATGATAGAGAGAGAGAGAGAAAGAGAGAGAGGCAGAGACACAGGCAGAGGGAGAAGCAGGCTCCATGCACCGGGAGCCAGATGTGGGATTCGATCCCGGGTCTCCAGGATCGCGCCCTGGGCCAAAGGCAGGCGCCAAACCGCTGCGCCACCCAGGGATCCCATTTGCACTAATTCTTATATTTCACCAATGTATAAAACCATGTGATTGGGGATCCCTGGGTGGCTCAGCGGTTTGGCACCTTTGGCCCAGGGCGCGGTCCCAGAGTCCCGGGATCGAGTCCCGCGTCGCGCTCCTGGTATGGAGCCTGCTTCTCCTTCTGCCTGTCTCTGCCTCTCTCTCTATCATAAATAAATAAATCTTAAAAAAATAAAATAAAATAAAATAAAATAAAATAAAATAAAATAAAACCATATGATTGTCTTCCTCTGATTGAGTTATTTTGCTTGCATAATACCCTCCAGTTGCATCCACATCGGTGTAAATGGTAAGACCTCATCCTTCCCGCCGGCTGAGTGACATTCCATCGTATTCATGCCACATCTTCTCCAGCCACTCATGTCTGTGGACATCTCTGCTCTATCCATAATCCGGCTATTGTGGGCATTGGGGGGGGGGTGCCTCTTCGTACCATTATACTTATATCTTTGGGGTAAATATCAAGTAGTGCAATTGCTGGAGGAGTTTACTTTTGTGCATGTGTAAGGAAGCGGCCCAGGTTCATTCTTCGCATGCACCTGCGCGGTTTCCCCGGTGTCATTTATTGAAGAAACTGTCTTTTTTTTTCATTGAATGTTCTTTCCTCCTTTGCCAAAGATTAACTGAGCATAAAATAGTGAGTTTATTTCTGGGTTCTCTGTTTTGTTTCATTGATCTACGTGTCTGCTTTTAGACCGATACCATACTGTTTGGATTCCTACAGCTCTGCAGCACGACTTGAAGTCTGGAACTGTGATACTGGAAGGCCTACTTTTAATCACTTTAAAGTCTGAGGGGCTGAGATCCCACCTCACCCCAGTGAGAAGGGTGAGAATCAACAAGACAGGAAACCACAAGTGTTGGAGAGGATGTGGAGAAAGGGGAGCCCTCTGCACTGTTGGTGGGAATGTGGACTGGGGCAGCCACTCTGCAAAACTGTGTGGAGGTTCCTCAAAGAGTTAAAAATAGACCTGCCCTACCACCCAGCAATTGCACTGCTGGGGACTAACCCCAAAGATACAGATGCAGTGAAACGCCGGGACACTTGCACCCCGATGTTATAGCAGCAATGTCCACAATAACCACACTGTGGAAGGAGCCTCGGTGTCCATCGACAGATGACGGATAGAGAAGATGTGGTCTATGGATACAATGGAATAATCCTCAGCCATTAGAAATGTCAAATACCCACCATGTACTTCCACGTGGATGGGCCTGGAGGGGATTATGCTGAGTGAAGTCAGTCGGAGGACAATCATCACATGGTGTCCCTCATACGGGGAATATAAGAAATAGTGAAAAGGATTATAGGGAAAAAAGGGGAACTGAGTAGGGAAAAATTAGAGGGTGACAAACCATGAGGGACTAACTCTGGGAAACGAACAAGGGGCAGTAGAAGGGGAGGTGGGCGGGGGGTTGGGATGACTGGGTGACGGACACTGAGGGGGCACTGAGGGGGCACTGGGTGGGATGAGCACTGGGTGTTAGACTACATGTTGGCAAATCGAACTCCAATAAAAACAAATTTTAAAAAATAAAGTCTGAGGGACTTCCCTTGAGTTCTAAGTGAAAAACAAAATAAATTTCTTCTGCTTTCTCATATTCATGATTTAAATATGACTACATTTGGGTGGCTCAGCGGTTGAGCGTCTACCTTCGGCCCAGGGCGTGACCCTGGGGTCCAGGGATCGAGTCCCGCATTGGGCTCCCTGCAGGAGCCTGTTTCTCCCTCTGCCTGGGTCTCTGCCTCTCTCTCTGTGTCTCTCATGAATAAGTGGAATCTTTAAAAGTAAAATAAAATAAATAGGACTACATTTGTGTGGGCATGTTTTCTTAATTTCAAAAATTGAAACTGAACATTTGATCAATGTAAAAAACAAGCCATTAAAAATTCCCTGAAATGCAATTATATTTAATAAAAAAATTAACTTTGGCTTTAAAAATATGCATTAAAGCCATTACTAAATTTTTCCCAAAATAGCCTTTCTTTTTACTATAATTTAAAGCTTAAAATTGAAATGTGATATTCTATTCTTTCCTTAAAGGGTCAGATTTTTTAAAAGATTTTATTCACTGGGTGTTATTCTATATGTTGGCAAATTGAACACCAATAAAAAATAAATCAAAAAAAGATTTTATTCATTTATTTGTTATTTTAGACAGAGAAAGACTATGTGTGAGCAGCTGAAGGGGCAAAGGGAGATGGGGAAAATCTCAAGCACACTCCATGCTGAGCATGGAGGGGCTTGATCCCTGACCCCAAGATCACAACCTGAGCTGAAGTCAAGAGTCAGAAATTCAATTGAGCCTCTCAGGTGCCTTTAAAGGGCCAGATTTTTATATCTGTTGATACCATTTTATGGTCATGTGGTTTATAAGTGTTTATCTGTTACTAAACAGTAAATTTAAGTTTTATCAGGCAATTTTTCTAAATATCTTTGGTGAATTTATATTAATTGCATTTTATCCAGAGTAATTCTCAGTTGTAAGTATATTAAAGGAATTACTTTAATGACTTGCTTTAAACCTCTGGACTATTGCTTAATTTTCCAACATCTGGGAGGCCTGGGTGGCTCAGTGGTGGAGCGTCTGCCTTCAGCCCAGGGCATGACCCCGGGGTCCGAGGATCGAGTCCCATGTCGGGCTCCCCGCAGGGAGCCTGCTTCTCCCCCTGCCCCTGTCTCTGCCTCTCTCTCTGTGCGTCTCAAAAGTAAATAAAATCTTTAAAAAACAAAATTCTCCAACATCTTGGCTTTATCTGTCATTTAGGTTATCAACAAGGAAACCCATTCTTGTAAACTTGGAATAAATTCTATTTTGCTATTGTCTTCTTCCAGTTTGGTGATGGATTCAATTTGTTAATATTCAGTTAAATATTTGGATCTATAATTTTTTAAATCAGATTTTTAGTATTTAAGCCATACTAGGTTGAAAAATTTTCAAATTTACTATTGAATTACAAGTAATATTCTCTTAAAAATACTAATTGCTGGGGTGCCTGGGTGGCACAGTCAGCTAAGCACCTGACTCTGTTTCAGCTCCTGAGATCCACCCCGCATTGTTGGGCTCCTTGCTAAGCAAGGAAATCTGCTTAGGACTCTTCCTGACCTTCTCCCTCCTCCTCCACCCCCTGATCTCTCCCTCTCAAATAAAGAAGTATTTTTTAAAAATACTAATTGCCTTGCCCCTAATAGCATTGTTGTAAGGATTAAATGAATTAAAACATGTAAAGTTCTTAAATCATTGCCTGACCTATTATGTTAAGTCCCAATAAATTTAGCTGTTGTTATTTATATGCACATATTCAAATGCCGAGTATAAAAGCACATTACTTTAATTGTGTAGTTGGATTAAACTTTCCTGATTGCTTCTAAGTGGTTTCATTGGAGTAGATAAATGAGGGTTCATATAATGGTTAAGTGTCTCATATTTTGTTACTAAGAAGAAAAATTAACACTATGCATCACATTTTCCAATTATTTCATTTGGTAATAACAATAGATTATAACAGACAATTGCTCTTGAAAATACATTATAAATAAATACTTTTGTATTTCAACATCATCCTTATTACCTTCAATTTGTTATATAATTTAATTTCATATTAGAAAAACCAAGAATTCCAAAAATAGAAATGTCTGGTAAAATTATATTACCTTACCCTCTCTGCTCTAAGATCAGACCCTGAAATCGTATTACATACACATGATCCTTTCCCAGTAAGTGCAGAAATACCAGCATTCAACTGCTTTCCAGCTGCACAATAAAAGTAACAGACATGTCTGCAACTGTGTGGACTATTCTATTCCTTCTGACTTTTCTTGCCCTTCTATATATTTTTTTTTCAAACACGCTAATTATAGTAACACAGAATTTTGTTAAGAAAGCTGTTAAGTTGCTTTAAAAATCTAGGTTATATTTTCCTAGCAGTCATATTGGTATATCAAATCTACTCTGAAACATTTTGGTTGACTTGGTTGATATTTAAAAACATATCCTAAAAGTTTGTTTTAGAGACTCTAGGTTCTCTCTGGAGGACTGTTTTAATATATGCCTTCTTTCACCATGAATGTCTTTTTTCCAAATCCCCACTGCTACAAGTATAATATTCTGGTTGGTTAGTAAATAAAATTATTTATTCATACTTCTGGCAAAAAATTAATAAAGACCTATGTACCAGATAAAACAAGCAGCAGCACAGTCCCTACCCTCATGGAAGCTAAACAAGTCATTATACATATAAATGTGTAATTACCGGCTGCTATAAATGGGAAAGAAATAAAGGGAGCCTAATTTAAATCAGAAGGTCAGGAGAAATCTAACATTTAAACCCAAACCTAAAGAATGGTAATGAACACTGAAAAGAATAAAGAGGACCCTGGTCCAGAATGAAGAAAGGCCTGGGGTGCTGTGTAGCTCAGTTTGTCGTAAGAAAAAAAATACAGTTAAACAAGAATATAAAGAAGGAAATGAGTGGTGGAAGTGAGTCTACAGCCACAGGTGGGACCTTGTAAGTCACGTAAAAGATTTCTTATTTTATCAAAAGCCATTAAATGGTTTTGAACAAAAACAACAAGCCTGATGCTGATAGTTAGCAATGGCATCCATTTTCCAGTTGCACACCAAGTGCATTAAATGAATTATCTCCTTTGGTTCTCACCCAACTCTATGAAGTAGAGCTATTTTCACCTCCATTATATAGTTGAAAAAAACTGAAGTTTCAAAGGATTTGGTGATTTGTCCTGTAAAAAACCGGGGTGGAATTCAAGCCCAAGTTGAAAATAACTCATGGGGAACTTTACTACTTTATGCACCATATGTGGGTATATAGTAGTCAATGATCCCATAAATGATAAAGTAGTATTGTTCATAAAAGCAAAACATGCTGGCGAGCCTGGGTGGCTCAATCAGTTAAGCGTCAGACTCCTGACCTCAGCTCAGGTCATGATCTCAGGGGTGTGAGGTCGAGCCCCATGTCAGCTCCATGCTGGGTGTAGAGGCTGCTTACGAGTCTTTCTCTCCCTCGCCCCCTGCCCCCCACCTCTGCTTCCCCCTCTAAAAATTTAAAAATAATTTAAAAAAAAAAAAAAAAGCAAAACGTGCCTAAAATGATTAAGGAAACTGGGATTCCTGGGTGGCGCAGCGGTTTGGCACCTGCCTTTGGCCCAGGGCGCGATCCTGGGGACCCGGGATCGAATCCCACATTGGGCTCCCGGTGCATGGAGCCTGCTTCTCCCTCTGTGTCTCTGCCTCTCTCTCTCTCTCTGTGACTACCATAAATAAATAAAAATTAAAAAAAAAAAAAAAGGAAACTGTACTATGTCAATCTAGTGGCAGGCCTACAAGCAAAAAAAAACCCCATAATTGTATGACTACATATGTATATGGACATGGTTGGTACATGAAAACTCTACATTTAAATAGTTTTGTTTATAAAAGGCTAAATATAAAATAATATGTGCAAACTATCTGCAAGTACTTAACTTACATATTACATAATCATGCATACATATGCGGGCATATATAGATAGGATATATTAATTAAAATATTACGTGTTCTAAGTGTTAAATATATAAATTATTGCTTTAAATATCAAAATGAATTCTTTCTTAAATCGTACAGAGAAAATTAATAAGACATAATTCTAACAACATATTGACTATAATTGAGGGACTATTCAGTGCTGGGTTCCTCAGGATATTTTCAGTGTTTAGAAACATACTATTAAATAGGAACTATTATGCCCATTTTCCAGAGAAGACTACTTAGGTTTAAAGAGCGTAAGTAACTTGCCTAAGTTCACACGGCAAGAAAGTCAGTAGGGGTGTCGGATATAAAGTTAGGTCTTTCTGGTCCCGTAACTCCATTCGTTTCCTATGCCACACGGCCATACATGCCGCTACTTAAGTTACCCCTTTCCTATATGCTAATTTAAGGCTGTATGAAAATGCTTCTCTACCAATGTGTGCATCCCCGTTGCCTTCATACATTATGTTTATGTTATGATCTCAGTATTGCTCGCAAGAACACATCATTAGAATGTATAATCGCATGCCCTGATACGGTCATTTACAAATAAAAATAAATAATTGCTCCTGAGGAAAACAGAACTTCCTATTCCTTTGCAGTATGCCTTTGGATAAGTTACTGAATTTGAGTCGCAGATTCCTTATCTATAAAACAAACAAAATAATGTCCACCTCATTTAGACGAAATGATCTATGTTAACATGCTTGTAAACTGGAAAGTGTCTTAAAACTTACTATTATTAGGGATAGTATTTTAGTTTTCAGGATCATTATATATTGTTTCTGCAAAGATCACTCAAGTTTTCTTGGTCTCACAATTCATCTCTTCAAAACAGCATCGTAACAAAAGATAAATAAAAGACTTTGCCTAAAGAAGATATGTCAGATTCAATATATTGAATGAGAAATCACTGAAACAAATACTTTCTGGATGTATTATGCCCTCACCTAAACAATATTTACAATTTTCCAATTTTTATCCCTCTCTATATAAAAACTTTACATAATTATAGAAAGTTCCCTCAACACGGTGTTACATCTACACTAACCCATGTGTCTAGACATCCCATTGGGTGGTAAGGACCGACAGGGTTTCAGAGATAAAGCTATAAATTACTAACCAGTCGGACCTGAAATGTAAAATATTTTCAGTTTTTTTTTTCAATGAATAATTCTGCGACATTTCTTCAGGCATAGCTTTTTTATTTCCCTTTTAAATTATACCCTAAAAAGAACAGTGGTGTGTTGATGACGCTCAAAGCTGCCCCTGTGGGCTGGGAAGGAGGAGCGGGAGCCGCTCCCATTTGCTTCCTTTGCCGATTTCTGTAGCGCACATTCTTGAGCCATGGCCAGTTTCAAGCTCCAATGGCCAAAGATTGAAATGGAAACCAAAGTAAGAGCAACAATAATCATAAAGTAAAACTTAAAAGGTAAGTATATCCTGACAAAATGATATGAACCAAAAAATTCCCATGCCTTTTGGTCCTTTAATTTTGTAACTAAAAATTTAGCCTTGGGAAGAGTAGTGACTGGAGCCAGCTCAACCTGGCTGATTGTTAAATTTTCAGAACTTTTATAAGCTAGTTGTTAAACATGACCATTATTTAAAATTAATTTATGTAAATTTACAATTAAATAAATTATATTTATTTAGTGTCATCATAATACCTATTCAGTCCCTGTTTTTGTGGATTGTTTCTTTGGACTTCCTCTTTCTTTTACAGGGTTTATTGCAGAGCTGGTTTGGTGGTCACATATTCCTTCAGTTGCTGCCTGGCTTGGAAGCTCTTTATCTCTCCTGTTCTGAATAACAGCCTTGCTGGATACAGTATTCTTGGCTGCAGGTTCTTCTTATTTAGGACCCCGAATATACCCTGTAGCCCTTTCTGGCCTCCAGGTCTCTGTGCAGAGGTCTGTTACTAATCGGATATTTCTCCCCATGTAAGTTAGGGATGTCTTGTCTCTTGCTGTTTTAAGGATTTTATCTTTATCTTTGGAATTTTCAAGTTTCACTATAAATGTTGGGGTGTTGAACAGTTTTTAATGATTTTTTGGGGAGGAGACCTCTCCATCTCCTGGATTTGAATGCCTGTTTCCCTCCCCAAGTTACGGAAGTTCTCAGCGATGATTTGTTCAAATACACTTTCTGGTCCTCCGTCCCTCTTAGTGCCCTCTGGGACCCCAATTAAACATAGATTCTTCCTTCTGAGGCTGTCATTTATTTCCCTTAACCTTTCTTCATGGTCTCTTAATTGGTTTTCTCTTTTTTCCTCAGCTTCCTTCCTTGCCACCAACTTGCCTTCTATGTCACTCACTCATTCTTCTACCTCATTAACCGTCTTTGTTAGGACCTCCAATTTGGATTGCATCTCATTCAAGTGATTTTTAATTTCTGCCTGATTAGATCTAAATTCTGCAATCATGAAGTCTCTTGAATACTTTATGCTTTTTTTCCAGAGCTACCAGTAGCCTTATAATTGTGCTTCTGAATTGGCTTTCTGACATTGAACTGTAATCCAAATTCTGTAACTCTGTGGAGAGAGTACTGTTTCTGATTCTTTCTTTTGTGGTGAGTTCTTCCTTCTAGTCATTTTGCTCAGTGCAGAGTGGCTGTATGAGCGGGCTGAGTCAAGAATATCAACCATGACCTAAGTAAATTTCACCCTAGATGATTCTGATGAGATCAGAGACCAGAAAATGAAAATAAAGATCAGAAAAAAATAAAACAAAAGGACCACGGAAGTGAAAAACAAATTTTAAAACAGAGTAGTAAAAAATAAAAGACCAAGAATCCCAAAGAAGAGAAAAAAGAAGAGAAAAAAGCAAAAGTAAAGAGGAAAAAAAGAGAAGGAAAAAGGTGGAGGGACTGGGAGATGGTGGTGGTGAAGAAGCTGTATGGAGGCAGAATGTAGTCTACCTGAGGGATCCTAGAGGGTGATTCTCTTGGTTCTGAGTATGTTAAGTTCTGTGTGTTAGAAGATGCTCAGTCCCAAATTTTATATAAACCAGCCATATTTGCAGAAAGCCCCACCATTGACCACCAACACATAAACAAGATAAAAGAGGGGGGCAGAATGGAAAGGAAGAGAGAATATAATCTCACAGAACGAACCACACAATGTACCACTTGGTTCTAGGTGCATGCTGGTCATGTTCTTGAAGGTATTAACTTCTGCCCTTGTAGATAGAACACAATGAGGCAAAGAAAACAGAAAACACCAAACAAAAACCCATATCTCGTATATCTCCCAAAATTAAATTGAGTATGTTGAAGGGAATCTAGAAGTGGAAAATACATCTATGACCTGTAATTGTAGAAATATGAAAGTCAAAAAAGAAAGTAACTTTAAAATGAAGAGGTGGTTAAATATTGTAGTTAAGGTTGAAAAGAGAAAAAAAAAATGGAAAATTTTTAGTCTGATATAAAAACGAGTTGTACTGGGAAAAGGTGGGAAAAAAAAGGATGGGTGCTCTCTAGTTCTATATACTATTTTCCTTGGTCCTGAAGCTTTCCAGTGCTGCTTGGTCCAGAACTTGCTCTTCCCCTGTCCTTCCAGCTGGTCTTCTGGGGGAGGGGCTGCTGTGCTGATTCTCAGGTGTGTGTACCTGGGGAGATGCCCCCCTGCCCTGCTCTAGGTGCCGGGCCCAGTGGGAGCTGTTTGTCCTGTGAGGCCTCTGTCCCCTGCCCACCCCCACCCCCACCAGGCACACGGTGACACCAGGAGGAACCACCACACTAGCAGTGGCCAGGTCTGCAGCTCTGGAGTCAGCTCCCCCAGTAACCACCGCAGCTCCCAGGTGCTCCCAGGGCAGCAGGGGAGCTGACCTGCACAGCTTGGGGGCGCCCAGGGGCAGGAGTGTCCCCGCTGTCCTGTGCCCTCCCCGCCTCCCCCGGGCACCTGGGGGCAGGGGGTCCCGCTGTCCTGTGCCCTCCCTGCCTCCCCCAGGCACTTGGGGGCAGGGGGGGTCCCCACTGTCCTGTGCCTCCCTGCCCCACCTGTCCCTGGGGGAGTGCAGGATCAGGGGCTGTGTCTGCTCGGCGCCCTGGGATCTGGGGTCCTGTGTCACTGGACCTGCGCTCCCGGGGCCTCCTCCCCCTCAGGGATTGGGCTCAGCCCCCTCCACCCGGAGCCCCCTGCCTGACCCACCGGCTTCTCCGAGGCCCCCCGGGTACAAGCTCCAGTCCTTTACCGAGGTCGCCGGGTATGCAGTGCGCTCTCCCCGGGGCGCCCTCCTCAGTTAGTGACCCCGGGAGACTGGGGGCCTCCCTCCCCTCCTGGGGTCCTGCCCGAGCTCCCTGCTGAGCACCTTTCCATCTGGGAGGAATCTGGTGAAGATTGTTAAAGTTCCCGCTTCTGCAGGACTGGGCTTTCCTGACCCGGAGGCTCTCGCTGCCCGGCCTTAGCCTGGCTCCTGGTGGGGGGTGGGGGGGCTTCTTCACTTGATTACCCCCCCACCCCCCACCCTCCTTCTCTTGGTTCCCCCCTCCCACCCACCCCACGCTCCTCCACTTGGTTCCCCCCTCCCACTCCCACAGCAGCAGAGTGCACAAAACATACACCAGAGACACATCCTGAAACACCAGGCCCTAGGCAGTCTATGCCCTCTTCTTCATAAAGCCATTACTCTCAGGAGCAGGAAACAGAACAGGCTTTCCTAACACAGATACCTGGGCAAAATGCCAAGATGGAGGAATTCATTCCAAAAGAAGGAACAAGAAAAGGTCACAGCCAGGAATCTAATCAAAACATACATAAGTAATATGTCTGAACCAGAATTTAAAGGAATAATCATAAGGATAAAAGCTGGCCTTAAGAAAAGCACAGAAGAGGGGATCCCTGGGTGGCTCAGTGGTTTGGTGCCTGCCTTTGTCCCAGGGCTCACTCCTGGAGTACCAGGATCAAGTCCCGCGTCAGGCTCCCGGCGTGGAGCCTGCTTCTCCCTCTGCCTGTATCTCTGCCTCTCTCTCTCTTTGTGTCTATCATAAATAAATAAATAAATCTTTAAAAAAAAAAAAAAAGAAAAAGAAAAGCACAGAAGACACCAGAGAGTCCCTTACCACAGAGATAAAAGACTTAAAAACTAGTCAGACTAAAATGAAAAATGCAATACTTAAGATATAAATCAACTGGATGTAGTAGCCACAAGAATGAAAGAAGCAGAGGAATGAATAAGTGATATAGAAGATAAAATCATAGAAAATATTGAAGCTGAAAAGAAAAGGGGAAGAAAAATGTTAGATCACAAATAGAGACTTAGAAAACCTGGTGACTCCATACAGCATAATAACATTTATATCATAGGAGTCCCAGAAGACGAACAGAGGGAAAACAAGGCAAAAGGTTTATTTGAGGAAATTATAGTTGAAAACTTCCCTGATCTGGGGAAGGAAACAGACATTCAAATGCAGGTGGAACAGAGAACTACCATCAAAATCAACAAAAGCAGACCAACACCAAGACATATCATAGTTAAATTTATAAAATATAAAGAAAAAATCCTAAAAGCAGCAAGACAAGAGAAGTCTCTAATCTACAAGGGAAAACAAATAAAGTTTGCAGCCAATCTATCCACAGAAACTTGGCAGGCCAGAAGAGGGTGGCAGGATATAATCAACACATTGAATGGGAAAAATATGCAGCCAAGAATACTCTATCCAGCAAGGCTGTCATCCAGAATAGAAGGAGAGATAAAGTTTCCCAGACAAACAAAAACTAGGAGTTAATGACCACTAACCAGCCCTGCAAAAAATATTAAAGGAGAATCTTTGAGTGGGAAATAAAAACCAAAGTAACAAAGACTAGAAAGGAACAGAGAAAATCTCCAGAAACAACAACAAAACAAGCAATGACACTAAATTCATACCTATCAATAATTACTCTGAATGTAAATGCACTAAATGCTCCAATCAGAAAACATAGAGTATCAGAATGGATTAAAAAAAAGTAAGATCCATCTATATGGATCTACAAGAGACTCATTTTAGACCTAAAGACACCTGAGATTGAAACTGAGGGGACGGAGAACCATTTATCATGCAAATGGACATCAAAAGAAAGTTGGAGTAGCAATACTTATATCAGACAAAGTAGATTTTAAACCGAAGACTATAACAAGAGATGAAGAAGAGATGATTATGTCATAATAAAGGAGTCTATCCAGTAAGAATTGGAGTCTGTCCAATTATATTTATGCCCCCAAGCTGGGAGCACCCAAATATATAAAACAATAACAAACATAAAGGAGCTCATTGATAATAATACGATAATAGTAGGGGACTTTAACACACCACTTACAGCAATAGACAGATTAAGCAGAAAACCAACAAGGAACCAATGGATTTGAATCACACACTGGGCCAGATGGACTTCATAGATATATTCACAACATTTCCTCTTATAGCCGCAGAATACATATTCTTTTTGAGACATTCCCCTAAATAGATCACATGGGACATTCTCCTGAATGGATCACATATTAGGTCACAAATCACTCTACCAAAAAATTGCCTCAACAAACACCAAAAGATTGAGATCGTACCATGCATGTTTTCTAACCACACTATGAAACTTGAAGTCAACCAAAAGAAAAAATTTGGAGAGACCCCAAATACATGGAGGTTAAGGAACATCCTACTAAAGAATGAAAGGGGCAACCAGGAAATTAAAGCAGAAATGAAAAAATACATGGAAAGAAATGAAAACAAAAACACAATGGTTCAAAACCCTTGGGGAATGAAAGCAGTCATAAGAGGGAAGTATATAGGGATCCCTGGGTGGTGCAGCGGTTTGGCGCCTGCCTTTGGCCCAGGGCGCGATCCTGGAGACCCGGGATCGAGTCCCACGTCGGGCTCCCAGTGCATGAAGCCTGCTTCTCCCTCTGCCTGTGTCCTGCCTCTCTCTCTGTGTGTGTGTGTGTGTGACTATCATTAGTAAATTTAAAAAAAAAAAAAAAGAAAGAGGGAAGTATATAGCAATACAGGCCTATGTCAAGAAGCAAGAAAAATCTCAAATATGCAACTCTACCTTACACCAAAAGGAGCTAGAAAAAGAACAACAAATGAACCTGAAGCCAGGAGAAGGAAAATGATGAAGATTAGAGCAGAAATGAATGATACAGAAACAGACAAACAAAAAAACCCAGAACAGATCAATGAAGGCATCATCATAAGAAAAAGCTTCTACACAGTGAAGGAAACAGTCAACAAAACTAACAGGCAGCTGACAGAATGGGAGAAGATATTTGCAAATGACCTATCTGATAGAGGGTCAGCATCCAAAATCTATAAAGCACTTCCCAAACTCAATACCCAATAAACAAATAATTCAGTCAAGAGATGGGCAGAAGGTATGAATAGTCATTTTTTCCAAAAAAGACAACCAGATGGCTCACAGACACATGAGAAGACGCCCAACATCACTCGTCATTGGGGAAATGCAAACCAAACCCCACTGAGATCCCACCTCACACCTGTCAAGAGTAGCTAAGACAGATGTTGGTGAGGATGCGGAGAAAGGGGAGCCCTCTTGCACAGGGGTGGGAATGTGAACTGGTGCAGCCACGTTGGGACACAGTATGGAAGCTCATCAAAAGTTAAAACCAGAGCTACTCTATGATCCAGCAATCGCGCTGTTGGCGATTCACCCAAAGGACACAACAATCCCAATTTGAAGAGACACATGCACCCACTGTTTACGACAGCATTATCAACAACAGCCCAATTACGGAAAGAGCCCAAATGCCCAACAACTGATGAGAGTGGATAAAGGAAAGGTGTGTGTGTGTGTGTGTGTGTATAAGATAGAATATTGCTGAGCCATAAAAAGGAATGAAATCGTGCTGTTTGCAACAACATGGATGGAGCCAGAGTGTGCTATGCTCGCAAAATAAGTCACAGAGAAAGAGAAATACCACATGATTTCACACATATGTGGGATTTATGAAACAGATGACTATGGGTGGGGGTGGGGGGAGGCAAATCATAAAACAGCCTCTTAACTATAGGGAGCAAACTGAGGGTTGCTGTAGGGGAGGTGGCGGGGATGGATCACACGGGTTACGGGTATTAAGGAGGCTGCTTGTGATGAGCAGTGGCTGTTACACGTAAGTGATAAATCACTAAGTTATACTCCTGAAACTACTATTACACTATATGCTAACTAACTGGATTTATTTTTAAGATTTTATTTATTTATTGAAGGGGGGAGAGAGAGAGATAGAACGAGCCAGCACGTGCACGAGTTGGGGGGCGGCAGGAGAGGGCGAGGGACCCCCACGCCCCCAACTGAGCACAGAGCTCGCCCAGGGCTGGATCCCAGCACCTCGAGGTCATGACCTGCGCTGAAGTCAGATGCTTAACCGACTGAGCCACCCAGGTGCCTGACTGGAATTTAAATAAAAACTTGAAACTACCAAAAAAAAAAAAAAAAGTAAACAACAAAAAAGAAATTTTCATGCCTTGATAAAAAATTTTCTTTAGTTGAACCAAGCACTTCAATTAAACCACGTGGCTTGCCGGGAGAAAGCCCCGATACAGGGTCATGTGCGTGGGCGATTCTACTCTGAGCAAAACCACAGGCCGTTCAAACGCTAGTACCAGGCTATGAGTGTGATTTCCGTGCTCACGGCCCAGGGCCTCCTGGCTCCTCTGCCTCCTCCCTCCTCCCTCCTCCCTGGCAGATCCTTTCTTCTGCCCCAGCTTTCAAGAAGCCTCAGCCACACAAGCTTAGCTGCAGGGGCAGCCACATTCATGACAACCATCAATCTGCAAAAAACACACTTTAGTCATCCAGCAACTAATCTCAGCCTTGCATGCCCAACTCCCACTACAGAACCATGGGAGCTATGGACACGGACCACGTGTCGTGCTGTGTTGTTTCCCCGGGCAAGCCAATAACCCCATAACCCCCATAACCCCAATAACCGCAGCTCAGCAGCGCTCATAGTACTGAAACAACAGAACCGACAAGCAAACTGACATAAAGTGAACGAACTTGTTTGCTTGCTTACCCTGTGACAACACAAGGAGAGTTTTCCTGGTAGTTGCTTCACAAAGAAAGAAAAAACAACTTAAGACACCAAGGTAGAGTTACACTGTTACCATAAACAGAACTTGAGTGATAGCTTTGTAAAACTTTATTATAGCTAACAATCAGAACTAGGGTAAAAAATATCCAGCTCTAAAGAGCTCTGCAAAAAAATAAAAAATAAAAAAAAAAAAGATGAAATAAAGAGCTCTGCATTATAAGGAGGGCATCCTATGAAGAAAAAGATTTTCCAAATATATAAATATGCATCACTAACATATCATTTACACTTTATTTTTTCCTGTTGACTCACTCAGATACACATTTCTGCATGCTTTAAAAGCACCTAAATGGGGATGCCCCAGGGTGCTCAGCAGTTTAGCGCCACCTGCAGCCCGGGGCGTGACCTCGGGGCCCCGGGATCAAGTCAGGAATAAATAAAACCTTTTATAAAAATCTTTAAAAAAAATAAAGCTTCTAAATGCAAATTTGGTAACAAAGGCCCAATCACTTTAAAATTCTTCAGATATTAAGAATGTCATAACTTTATCCAATTGACTTAGCTATTCACTGGAAACTAGCTCCAGAGATGGTTATGTTTAACTTTGTTTCTTCAGTAATGTTGAACAAAACTTTTTTTTTTTTTTTTTAAATTTTTTATTTATTTATGATAGTCACAGAGAGAGAGAGAGAGAGGCAGAGACACAGGCGGAGGGAGAAGCAGGCTCCATGCACCGGGAGCCTGATGTGGGATTCGATCCCGGGTCTCCAGGATCGCGCCCTGGGCCAAAGGCAGGCGCCAAACCGCTGCGCCACCCAGGGATCCCTGAACAAAACTTTTTAAGCATACTCCTAGTCTTGAGGAATCGGATGAACATATGGCAGAAGTTATGGAAGAAGCTAAGATGATTTTAATCAACCTTTTTCTTAACTGTCAGAGACATAAAGATGCTTGGGTAGCGTAAGAAGCATCTCCCACTGCTGTCATCCGCAAGCCACATTCCCCTACAGTACAGGCAGTCCCACTAATAATGAAGTGTTCGAATCCAGTTAGTCCAAGAGCCGGGCCCAAATATAATGAGGTGTATGGAAGACCTAGGGTGGAATATCTAAAGAGGTGTTCGTTGCAGCATCCCAAAAGTGCGTGCATCCTTAAATTTTGCACCCAGGTGTCTCATGTGTCTTCCTCTTCTCCCTGCCCTGCACAAGAGCCCCAAAGTGATGCTGGCTGTAGGAGCCAAGGATGCCCTATCTCCACATTCCAGAGCTGAAACTAGTTTGCAGAACCAATCTTATCTCTGGTTGAAAGTCTTTAGTCATGTCCAGGCCAGTGCTTGGAGACTCAGTTATTTCCCTAAGTGACCAAGATCAGGCTGGTGTGCTCTCCACTAAGCTAAGACACTGCCTCCTCCGCACAATCCTGTACAATAAGACCCATATTCCCCCTTCCAGGTACCAGAGCCCTGCTAATCAATCCCAGTCCACTGTCTTGGGCTTTGTCACCTTCTCATGGAATTCCTAATGCAGCTTACCTACTTGGGTTACAGTATTACCTCCTCCTCTGTTATTTGGCTCCCGAGCGTAGCCAAGATCCCACGGCATGCGATTCTCAGTGCTGGATGATTGCTAAGATGACCTTTTAGCCTGCTAGTCCAGGCTTCTTAAAAGTCTGTGGCTGTTTGTCTTTCAACTGGCTTCCTATTAGTCCCACCTCATCACAGTGAACAGAACCATCCACTTACTGTGACAACCGAGATAACCAACGGTGTCTCCAGCCTTAGCCCTGTTGAGAATCCCTAGAAGAGAGAACATACCTTCAATGAGAAATAGGCCACACATTTTGGGGCCTGGTTCTTTCCAGTCCATTGGTTCATAAACCCTGCTTGTACCAAATTCATCTGGGGAAACTTCTAATTTACCTTTTTAACACAGATAGTGCTTACTAGGTGCCTGAAACTGTTATAAACACCTGACAAGTACTAACTCATTCAACCTTCATAACAAGCCTTTGAGTTGGGCACTATCATTTACTCCCATTCTACAGATTAGGAAACTGGGGCTTGAGAGGTTAATGACTTACCCAAAGTCACACATCTGAAAAATATAAGCCTAAATTCAGGCCTAGGAATTTTGGTTATAGGGTAAACGGTAAGCATTTTGCTATGCAGCAGACAACCGTATCCCATTCCCAAAGATTTGATCCAGTGAATCTGGAGAAAGGACTGAGAAATCTGTACGTATATGAACACAATTTTCCGATGAATTTTACATAGTTAGAAGGACACCCACCTAGGACTGCTTTGTGGGAACCACAGCACTATTCCATGCCTCATTTGGGAGAGACAATGTAGCTAGAAACAAACGTGCGTTGCAGCATACCAAGAAAGCAAGGGAAGATGGTGGTTGAGGGAACTACTCATTCAAAACTGCGGAAGGCAGGGTGCAGTATCTTGGGCTTTTATAAAATGGCCAATAGTGAATTACGTATTGTTAAACAGAATGAAATATGTTAAGGATGTAGCATGAGAGGCAGAGTATGATAGCATTAATAAACATGAAATTATCTTGTTAAGTAGGATACATGGCAGTGATGGACTTAAAGAGGGAAGGACAGCCTAGCTAGTTGTATGGTGAGCTGCAAATGTCAGGCAGGACAGATGATAGCAGGTAACCCCAAAGTGTGACTTTAAGCAATGTAGGAATTATAGTAGTTGAGGAAGGAAATAGAAGCAAGTGGATAGACATGAAAAAATAAGAAAATGTGAAACATTTCTTCCAAAACAGTTCAGCACCATACAAATATGACTATCACCACTTTGTTTAGTAGTAGGTCACCTTGAGAAATCCCCAGAAATTAAAAACAAAGACAAAAACAAAGACAAAAAACCCACCCACACACAAAATATCCAAGCCAGGTAGAGGCAAAAGCAACAACTCACCACCAAAAGGGGGCAAGCAGGTGCAGACTGGTCAGCAGTATTTCTGACCACTCAGAATGGAAGCAATCGTGGGTCAGAGTCAACTCACAGTTGAACCAGGACTCCCACTCTGCAGCCACTGCCATAGAAAGTGGAGAGCAAAGAAAACCAGTATACTGGAAGGCTCAGTCTCCAGCTTTATAGAAAAGCCTCAACTTCGCCTCCAAGCACAAGCACAAATTAAAATAATATCCCATGTGTCAGGAAAGGTGTGTTCCCCAGTTCCCATCAGCTCAGCTACATTAAACCCTAAAGGTTTTGAGGACTGGAACCAGGAAGAGAGTTAAAAGATGCAAAATTTTAGTTTTTCATTAATACAATTTTTTTTTTCATGAGACATACAGAGCAAGAGGCAGAGACACAGGCAGAGGGAGAAGCAGGCTCCTGGCAGGGAGCCCGACGCGGACCGGATCCCAGGTCTCCAGGATCACACCCTGGGCTGTAGGTGGCGCTAAACCGCTGAGCCACCCGGGCTGCCCCATTAATACAAATTTTGTAATAAAATAGTTAAAGATCATCTTGTGATAATGTACTTTGCCAAAACTCTAACATATTTCATAGTTTCTTTTCAGGTCCAGGTATTATAAACCAAGGCAAATAAAATCTACTTTCATCAAACTTTGTCCAATTTGCTGTATTTTCTCAAGTTTTGTCTGTCACTGTGCTCTTTCATGTTCTGGAATAAAGTGACATTTTACAACTTCTTCCTTGCAAAACAAGACTTAAATCCCGTTACCTTGCATTCCCTATTGTTCTTTCCCCTAATGAGATCTTAGCCACTCATTAATTAAACTTTTAATTTAATAATTTCTATTTCATAGAACTGGAAATAATTGAAAACTGTCACATGCAAACATTTTAGAAGACAAATAAAGCTCATAAGTAACATAACATAATACAACTATCTGCAGGCAGTCACATTCCTTTTACATCTTCTGAAAATGGCAAAAATGAATGTCCGTTAACGGGACCCCCCTAAAAACAGCATTCTACGGTATTTAAAAACAAGAAACAAAAGCATATAAAACTGAAATTATTCTTCTATTAAACAATGTTTCAGTATTCGAGTCTTGAAAATAAATTATCTGCTTATCTCATGATCAATCATGAATTGTCCAATTTAATATTATCTCAGGATTTTAAGTGACCTAAGGATTTTGGAGTCATGCTTAAACTTATATGATACAGAACATACTAATGTTAGTATAAGAAGTCTGAATATTTACTCATTTTAGTGGACATAACTTTACATTTTCCATAAACTTACATATTTTATAGCAGTAATGCTAGCTTATTTATCAGTAAACCAATATAAGAAGTTTAGGAACTTCATAGCAGCTAATCTCTTCATGAGAAGGCAAACCTAAATATTAAGAAACCAAATACCTGTATTTTACTTAACATGGACAAAACAGTGGAAAGACATGCAACTGCTTTTTTTCTTTCTTAAACCAAAATTATTAATCTAACCTGATTTCTCCAAAGACTCATCTTAATTATATAAACTTATATTCTTTGAATGTGTATTAACTAGCAGTTTCTGTAAGAACTTTTTTTCCTCAAAAGTCCAGCACATATCAGGTGTTAGACATTTTGAATTTTTTTTAATTGGAGGGGGTCATGCCAGGGCACCTGTATGTCTACAGAGCAATCAGACCAGTTCTTTAATTTACGAGACATAATAATGGAATTTATTAAAACCACCCAGAAGCATGAAAACATCTTACGCTGAGGCAGACAACCTGTAAAAGTCCTAAATTAGTCACTTGGACACATAGCGAGTCTGTGGCTTCAGTTTTCATCTCAATCCCGGGTTGAGAGCAAAACAAATCCCAAAACTCACTAGCCCAGAACTCAAAACTCAGTTCTCCTTCCCGGGGCACACAAAGTTAGTTAATTTGAGCTCACAGAGAACAAAGAAAGACCAAGGAACTGGATTTCTCCGTCCCTCTCCGACGAGACACTAGGTCCCCATCATCCCGGGACGCGCGCGAACCCGGGCTCGCAGTCGTCGCTGCGAGAAACGTCCAGGGAGGCGGACGAGGCGCGGGGTCCACACGGGGTCCCTTCAGGAGGTCCACTCGGGGGTCCGCTCTGCCAGCCGGCAGCCCTCGCCCCCGCCCCCGTCCGTCCCCGGCGCCCGTCCGTCCCCAGCGCCCGTCCTCCCCCCGCGCCCGTCCGTCCCCGGCGCCCGTCCTCCCCCCGCCCCCGTCCGTCCCCGGCGCCCGTCCGTCCCCGCGCCCGTCCTCCCCCCGCGCCCGTCCGTCCCCGGCGCCCGCCCTCCCCCCGCGCCCGTCCGTCCCCGGCGCCCGTCCGTCCTCGGCGCCCGTCCTCCCCCGCGCCCGTCCTCCCCCCGCGCCAGTCCGTCCCCGGCGCCCGTCCTCCCCCGCCCCCGTCCGTCCCCGGCGCCCGTCCTCCCCCCGCGCCCGTCCGTCCCCCGCCCCCGTCCGTCCCCGGCGCCCGTCCTCCCCCGGCGCCCGTCCTCCCCCCGCCCGCGTCCTCCCACCGCCCCCGTCCGTCCCCGGCGCCCGTCCTCCCCCCGCCCCCGGCCGTCCCCGGCGCCCGTCCTCCCCCCGCCCCCGTCCGTCCCCGGCGCCCGTCCTCCCCCCGCGCCCGTCCGTCCCCGGCGCCCGTCCTCCCCCCGCGCCCGTCCGTCCCCGGCGCCCGTCCTCCCCCCGCGCCCGTCCGTCCCCGGCGCCCGTCCTCCCCCCGCCCCCGTCCGTCCCCGGCGCCCGTCCTCCCCCCGCGCCCGTCCGTCCCCGGCGCCCGTCCTCCCCCCGCCCCCGTCCGTCCCCGGCGCCCGTCCGCCCCCCGCCCCCGTCCGTCCCCGGCGCCCGTCCATCCCCGGCGCCCGTCCTCCCCCCGCCCCCGTCCGTCCCCGGCGCCCGTCCTCCCCCCGCGCCCGTCCTCCCCCCACGTATGTCCTCCCCCCGCCCCGTCCTCCCCCGGCGCGCGTCCGCCCCCCGCGCCCATCAGCCGGTGCTCCCGCCCGACCGCGCTTGTAACGTCCAGTACAGGACGCCCCGTCGGTCGCGCAAGTGTAACGTGAAGCTACTTCAAAGCTTTATTCGATCCACTGATTGGAGGAATCGGGAAAACGTGGAAACCACGGGTCTACGGGGTCTCCGGAGGGCGCAGCCGTCGGGGGCGCCGATGCTCAGCCGGGGAGGGGATCCGGCCCCGGGCGCCCTGCCCCCCGCGCAGCCTGCTGCCCCCGCCGCCTCTCCTGCACTTCCCCTGCCTGAGCGCTACCAACAATATAAAATCTTAATTTAAGAAGGGGGGGCTCAGCGGTTAGCGCCGCCGGCAGCCCGGGGCGTGACCTCGGCGTTCGGGATCGAGTCCCGCGTCGGGCTTCCGCACGGCGCCTGCTTCTCCCTCCGCCTGGGTCTCTCTCTCTGTGTCTTTCATGATTAAATAAATAAAATCTTAAAAAAAAACAAACAAACAAGCCGCCCATCCCCCGGCGCTCACACCTGCTGCGGGGCGGGCACCGCGTCCACCTCCGCCGCCGCCCAGCAGGCGACCTTTCCCGCGCTCCCGCCCTCTGCGTCCCCGCAGGGGGGTGCACGTCACGCACGACCACGTAAGGCCACGAGGGCGCGCCCGCCGCAGCCGCCGTGACCCGCCAGCTCCCACCGCCGGGCCCACGCGCTCCCATGCGCACGCGCGCAACGGCCCCGTCGCCGCCGCCGGAGGGCGCGGGCGTTCCAGCCAGTGCGCAAGCGCCGCGAGGGAGCCTGCCGGGAAGGGGGCGGGTCAGGGGTGCGCAGGCGCGGAGGCGGGCGGGGGGGCGCGGCTGGCGGCGAGGAGATGCCCGGCGGGGCGCCGCGGCCCGAGGAGGGCGCCGCCGGGGGCAAGGACGAGCTCGGCAGCAGGGTGAGTGTGGGGCCCTCGGCTCTCCCGGAAGCAGGAAGGGAGACGCGGGAATTGCCCCGAGATGAGACCACGCGGCGTGGACGGAGATCGGCCGCGGCCCTTTCCCTCCGCCCTTTTCTAGCTTAGAAACCCCGCCTGCCCCAGGCCGCAGCCGCGTCTTCCGCGCGGGAGAATGCCGCGCCGCCCGCTGCCCTGCCCGAGCCGGTGGCCGGGAGCCCAGCTGGACGCCGCCGACCCCTGCTCTCCGGCAGCCCCTTCCGGGAGGCCCCCTTCCGGCAGCCCCTCCCGGAAGCCCCTCCCGGAAGCCCCTCCCGGAAGCCCCTCCCGGAAGCCCCCATCACGGGGCGCGCCCGCTGTCGGAGCCGCGAGGACCGGCCGGCTTTGGCTCTGCACCGAGCCTCCCCCCCGCCCCGTTTCCGCGTCGGAGCCCGTGGAGTCCGCGGAACGCGTGCCGGCTGCTGCTGACGCGGACGGCCGCGCTGTCGGCCCCGGGACGCGGGAATCCAGCGGGTGGCGCCTGGGCCGGGCCGGCGCGCCGGGAGCCGCTGCGGTCGCTGCCCGTGTGCTGCTTGACACTCTGAGGTGCGCCCGGGACACAGGCCAGAACACCTGCCGCGTCGTGGCCCCAAACCCCCCTTTACGGACAAGGGTCGGAGGTTGCGCTTCCGCCCAGCGGTGCCCCATCCTAGTGGCCCCAGGGCCGGCGCCGCCCTCCTGGAGGGGAGAGGGACTCAGCCGAGACGGAAGGGGGACCGCCCCGGTAGGGCTGCGGCAGGCGGGCTGCGGCTTCACGGCCGGTCCTCCACGCGGGGCTGCACCACTAGCACGGGACTCCTGAAAAGCATTGATGTTTCGTGACTTATGCTATTAAAAGAAAAGCTAAAACATAAAGGAAATAGTTGAAAACTGGTATTACTTTTGGTGCCATGTTGTCTGGTTTAAATAAAAGGTATAAACTTTGTTTAGTGCCTCGGCCTTTGCATGAGTGCTGGTTGCCAACACCAACCCCTTGTCTGGTTCTGGCGCCTTTGAGTGTAATCAGTTCCTCTCCCAACCTACTCGCACACCATACCTGCACCCCCACACCTGCACCCACACACCTGCAACCCCAGGCACTGCTGTTCAGAAACGATCTGTATACTCGCAGACTGCTCGTTTGGACAGTCAGTGAATTACAGCCCCTTATCCCATCTCTCTAGTTTTAAAGGGCCCTCAATTGAACATATTTTGCTAATCTCTGATTTAAGAGCTTTTTTTTTTTTCTTATTTCAATAGATTAAAGAACAAAAAATTGTTGTGGATGAACTTTCTAACCTGAAGAAGAACAGGGTGAGTTATTAGGGTAATTCTGAATTGTAGGTGGGAAGGTCTGGTTATATCTTATTAACTATATACTAACGTTGTAAGAATTATATGTAAGATTTGTATTTACATTAAAATATGCAAGGTTGCAGCATCTTTTTTCTAGTTACAGAGCAGAAGTGAAGTGTCCAAGATTTTATACACATATGTGGAGAGCTATGTGTTAACTATAGTTGATGGTATTTCTTACTCATCATATGTAATTTGCACTCCCTTTGAACCAAAAGATACAAATTACACAATGGTATCTTGGAGCTGTGGTCACTAATGGTATCTACTTATACTTGAGTTTGGTGTTTTCTTTTGAAATAAATAACTCTTATTTATATGAAGAAAGGAAACTATGCCTTTAAGTGAATGTGAATAATTGTTGAAAAAAATGATAAACTGCTTTCCTCTTCCCTGATTTTTTTACACAAATCTTCCAAATATTTAATGTGGTTATATTAGTGCCATTTCATTAATGCATTTATAAACAGCAAGCTACAGCTTAATGTGTATACTGTCAAAAATTACATTTTAGGGATCCCTGGGTGGTGCAGCGGTTTGGCGCCTGCCTTTGGCCCAGGGCGCGATCCTGGAGACCCGGGATCGAATCCCACGTCGGGCTCCCGGTGCATGGAGCCTGCTTCTCCCTCTGCCTGTGTTTCTGCCTCTCTCTATCTCTCTGTGACTATCATAAATAAATAAAAATTAAAAAAAAAATTACATTTTAAAGTTCAGGAAGAAATGGTTTTGAGCCCTTTAAAGCATTTGATAACTGACAGGTTGGCTAAACATTTCTGATATTGTCACTTTGGGAGTTTTAGAATTTAAGGCTATCCTGATACAAACTTTTTAGAGGGCGAGTTAGGGGAATGTATCAAAGCCTTAAAATTATGTAGCACTTTGATCCAATTCAATTTATAGGAATTGATACTTGGGAATCATGGGAGTGCACAAAGATTTAGTTGCAAAGAACTTCATTACAACATGGATTCATAAAGTTGGTAATATCTTAAATGTCTAAAACTTGATGACTTATCAAATAAACCGTAATGTTATGCCCACACAGTAATGTTGTAAAAGGATATGTAATGATAAGAAGTGTTCCCAAGATATTGTTCATTGATAAGAGCAAATAAGTCTGTATTAATAGTAAGTACCTTTTTGTTCAAGGAAACTGGTAGTTAGACATACGCAGAGAAAAAACATTTCACTTCAGTGTTAATGGTAGCAGTTTACAGACGGTAGGATAATAGGTGACTTTTATCTGTATTTGCTAAGGTATTATTCTCAATATATGTACAAGAATATAGGATAAAAGGGTTCAGAGTTTTGACATATACTTTTTAGGTCAAATCATGACATTAGCCTAAATTATGTTTTGCAGAAAGTATATAGGCAGCAACAGAACAGCAACATATTCTTTCTTGCAGACCGAACAGAAATGCTTTCTGAAAGCAAAAGTAAGTTTTTGCAATATATTATATAGAAATGCATGGAAAGTGTTTTCTAGGCTTTCTGTAGAAACTTACGGTATTGTCTAAATTATACTGTCTATATCTGAATGTTTAAATATATATCTGAAGACTGGATGGTGGTATATCAAGTCAAATTAATGCCATGCTTTGGAAAAACAGTAAAAATAAAATAAGATATATAAGTTGTATTACAAAGTCATGATTATTAATGCATTCTTCAGCATATTTGGCAGATCTAGGTACAAAAACTGCCCTACCACTTCTCCTTTTGTGATTTTGAGCCTCCAAAGTTTTTTGGGGATTTAAACAAGGAGGAATGGGATGCCGCCTGGGTGGCTCAGCGATTGAGTGTCTGCCCTCAGCCCAGGGCGTGATCCTGGAGTCCCGGATCGAGTCCCACGTCGGGCTCCCTGCGTGGAGCCTGCTTCTCCCTCTGCCTCTGCCTCTGTCTCTCTCTGTGTTTATCATGAATAAATAAATAAAATCCTTAAAAATAAATAAGCAAGAAGGAATATATGAAGTTCATAGCCTAGAGCCTGGGCCAAAATAAGCATTTAATAGACTGAAATTATTTTCCTGAAAGATAAACCTTGATCATTAGAAAGCTGTTGTAACACAGCAAATATACTTAAATGGTTTGATCTTGGTAAATAGCCTATGTTCCTATGTTGTTCTATGAATTATTAGGGAAAGGTCCAATAATTTTTATTTTATTTAATATTTCTTTTCCCCTACCCCACAGATATATTGGATGAGCTGAAAAAAGAATACCAAGAAATAGAAAACTCAGAGAAGACCAAAGTCAAGAAATAGTCAACTTGATTTCACATAAGAATGTGTGGCATTTGTTGTTCTGTGAGCTTTTCTGTTGAGAATTTCAGCAAAGATTTGAAAGAGGATTTACTGTATAGGCTTAGCCGGCGGGGACCCGACAGTAGTAAACAGTTGGTAAAGTCTAGCGTTGCCTACCAGTGTTTATTTTCTGGTCATGTCCTTCACTTAAGAGGTGTTCTGACTGCCCAGCCTGTGGAAGATGAAAGAGGCGATGTGTTCCTGTGGAATGGAGAAGTCTTTAGTGGCATAAAGATTGAAGCTGAAGAGAATGATACTCAAATCATGTTTAACTACCTTTCCTCTTGCAAGAATGAATCTGATATTTTGTCACTCTTCTCAGAAGTGCAAGGTCCTTGGTCTTTTATATACTATCAAGCATCCAGTCATTATTTGTGGTTTGGTAGGGACTTTTTTGGTCGCCGTAGCCTGCTTTGGCATTTTAATGATTTGGGCAGAAGTTTCTGCCTCTCTTCAGTTGGTGCCCAGACATCCGGACAGGTGAATCAGTGGCAAGAAGTTCCAGCCTCTGGAATTTTCAGAATTGATCTCAAGTCTACTTCCATTTCCAAATCTCTGGTTTTAAAACTGTACCCTTGGAAATCTATTTCTGGGGAGAATGTTATCAAAGAATGTGTTCATAGCCTGATTCAAATTTCAGCAAACTTGCCAACATTTGTATCAGTGGTAGCAAATGAAGCCAAACTATATCTTAAAAAACCTGTTGTTCCTTTAAATACGATGATGCCACAAGCTCCACTTGCAATTCCTTGCATTAACATCGCTGGTGTCCTACCTACAAGGGAAACACTTCAAAGGCTTCTTACTGATGGACACATGAAGGAAGTAGTTCAGCAGTTCGTTGACGTCCTGAGTGTCTCAGTAAAGAGACGGGTCTTGTGTTTACCCAGGGATGAAAACCTGACACCAAGTGAGGCTTTGAAAGCTTGTGATAGGAAAGCAAATGTTGCAATCCTGTTTTCTGGGGGTATCGATTCCATGGTTATTGCAGCCCTTGCTGACCATCACGTACCTTTAGATGAACCCATCGATCTTCTTAACGTGGCTTTCAGGACTAAAGAAAAGACCGTATTAACGGGTTTTAACAAAAAGAGGAAAAAACAGAAAAGTCATTGTGAAATACCTTCTGAAGAATCCTCTAAAAATGACGATGATAGTCCTGATAAACAGTTCTGTGTACCAGATCGTGTCACAGGAAGAGTAGGCCTGAAGGAACTGCAAGCGGCTAACCCTGCCCGGATTTGGAATTTTGTTGAAATTAATGTTTCTCTGGAAGAACTGCAAGAATTAAGAAGAACTCAAATATGCCACTTAGTCCAGCCCTTGGACACAGTGTTGGATGATAGCATTGGCTGTGCAGTCTGGTTTGCTTCTAGAGGAGTTGGTTGGTTAGTGACCCAGGATGGGGTGAGGTCCTATCAGAGCGCTGCAAAGGTAAGTCACAGTAGGTCTGCTCGGAGGAATTCTGAGACCTAATTTTGACCCTTTAAAGCTATTAGTGTGTAGATTGCAAGAATATAGCATGTTTTAATTGCGTTTATAAACTGCAGTGCAACATGTAAGACTTTTTTTAAATTGGGCATACTTTACTATTTTATGGCTTTCCTTGTATTTTGTCAGAAAATGTTACTGTTGAGATTATAACTTTTTAGGCTTTGCTTTTATTTTAGTTATTTTCTTTATCTTGTACGGAAAACGTGGATTTCTTTAAACTGTTACAGGTAGTTCTTACTGGAATTGGTGCTGATGAGCAACTTGCAGGTTATTCTCGCCATCGCATGCGCTTTCAGACACATGGGATGGAAGGATTAAATGAGGAAATTGAGATGGAACTGGGACGAATATCGTCTAGAAATCTTGGTCGTGATGACAGAGTTATTGGCGATCACGGAAAAGAAGCAAGGTAATTCTAATTATCTAAGTGCTGTGGCTAGTTTTGTCAAAACACTGCACCATAAAAGGAGATTTTTCAGTTCCTTTTCTTTGGAGACTGTTCAAATGAATAACAGCAGCACAATAGTATCTTGGCTTTGTGCTACACACCGTCCATCAGGGGGAGAGCTGCGGAGGGGCCGGGGGAGCCCTTGTTTTCCAGAACTCATTCTCTACGAAATGTCTTTCCAGTAATTTTCAAAGGTAATACACTGACGTGATTGTTCTCCATACTACAATGAAAAGGTCTATAAACCTGAGATAGAGAAATGCTGAGATGAGGTACTTAAAGGGTAAGAGCCGAGGCCTAGGAGGCCCTAGGCCGACACTTCCCCCTCCAGGGTCAGAGCACCCAGCTTTGCCTCTGGACGTTCCTGTAAGTATCGGGCCAGACTGACGTAAACGGTGGTTCCAGTACTGGATTCCCCTCTGCTGTGTGTTCTGAACTCCGTTTGTTCTGATGTTGCAGATTACCTAAAACTTTCAAAGAGATCAAGGCACTTTCATATGTATATTCTTTGTTAATTCGGGAGTTTATTTTTACCTATGCTGTATCTGATGGTGGCAGACAAGAGCTTGGAAACAACTTTTTAAATTATTGAAGATAAAGATACATTATTTAATTCTAGAAAGCAGAAGTTTGGTCAAGTATGTTAATTTATTAAGTGTTAGTTTATTACAAGCGTACAAGCATGTGGAAACCAGGAGTCCAAATAAGCATTGTGAGAACTGGGACATCGTAGTACAACTACTCCAGCACGTCACTGTTTCTTAACTCTACTTCAGCTTTTTACATCTTTTTAGTGTGTGTATATATGGTTTTTATAATGCAGTATGTAATATGTATAAATACTATAAAATATTTTCCTTTGGAGGTTATATGTATTTGAGAGAGAGAAATTCAGTCCTTTATTTCAGGTAGGTCAGAGAAAAGGGATTTTATTTTATTTAGTAAAAGCAGTTAATTCTAAAGGCCCAATATGATAATGTAAAAGTGCATATGAAGAATGTTGGAGACAGCGAATACAGAATTGTGATTTAACAAATACTATGGTAGTGGCTAGATCTGAATCAATTTATTATGTATTTTGGCATACATATTAACAGCGATTGATTGATTAGATTATCTTATATATAAAATTGTTTTTGCATTTCTTTTTAATATAATATTCCATATAACAAATGCCTTTACCCTTCCCAGACTCTATTTGAGCAAGAATAAAATGTAATGAAATAGAAACACTACAGTATTGCATTTAAAGAATTGGAGGGAGAGTTGTAAAGTATTTTAAACAAAAACTAGAATTTTGTAGGAAATTAGGGAAGCCAAGGGACAGAAAGTTGTTTTTTTTAATCTAATACTTTGTTGTGTTATAGCGTTTATCTCCATTTAAAAATGGCTTAATGTAATCAATTTTTAAAGGTTTATTTCTGAGAGTGAAAGAGAGCAAGAGTGGGAGGGGCAGAGGGAGAGGGAGAATCAAGCAGACTCGTTTGCTGCTGAGCATAGAGCCCCATGTGGGCTCAGTCCCATGACCATGAGCTCATGACCTGAGCTGAAACCAAGAGTCAGACACTTAACCGACTGTGCCACCCAGATGCCCCAACAAACTTTTTTTTAGAGATTTATTCATTTCAGAGAGAGCGTGTGTGCAGGAGCTCGAGCAGGGGGAAGGGCAGAGCAAGAAGGGAAGGAGACTCCTTGCCGAGTGCAGAGCCGGACCAGGGCTCAGTCTCCCACTGGGAGATCATGACCTGAGCCTAAGCCAAGAGTCGCACCCAACTGACTGAGCCACCCAGGCACCCCAAAACAATTTCGATACCATAAAATTTTACCATAAGTAAATGCTTTCCAACCTCAGGATTATAGAGCCCTTCTGTATTGATTTCATACCTCTCAAATCCATTTCATTTGACGTGATAAAGAGCAGACACAGCTTGAATAATTGAGTCAAGACTGTAGTTGTTTTCAAGGCATCCCCAAAGAAACCTTGTAAAACAAGGATTGTTCCTTCCCATAGGCCTGATTTATTTATTTTTTGAGGTAAAATTCATTTGGTAGCATATGTATTAAAATTAGTGGCATGAAGTAGTTGTTAATGTGATTAAATTTCACCTGTGAAGTTGTGTAAATAACCAGAATATTTTTTGAGAAAAAGTGTCATCAAAAATTAATTTGATGGTATAAATTTTAACATTGAATAAAATGCTGAAGAAACGATTATCACAATTTTTTTTCATATAGTAGTTATATTTATCTATTTATTTTAGATTTCCTTTCCTGGATGAAAATGTCGTCTCCTTTCTAAATTCCCTACCAGTTTGGAAAAAGGCAGACTTGACTTTACCCCGTGGAATTGGTGAAAAACTGATTTTGCGTCTTGCAGCAGTGGAACTTGGCTTAACAACCTGTGCTTTTCTGCCAAAACGGGCCATGCAGTTTGGATCCAGAATTGCAAAAATGGAAAAGAATAATGAAAAGGCATCTGATAAATGTGGAAGGCTCCAGGTCATTTCCTTAGAAGACCTCTCTATTGAAAAGGAGATTGAAGTGTAATATTTCACGACGTAACAGCATTTACTGAACAATGATTGTGTAAAAATAAAACACTATGCTGCTTTATTATCATATAATGTAGTGGTATTGAGGTTCATTATATGAGGGCTTACTTAGCTATATAACTTACCAATTTAGTCAAATTGACACTGGAGAAAAAGATAATACTTGAAAGAGCAACTTGGATGATTAAAGCTGTGACACAACATCCCTCTGAGCTCTTCGTGGTCGGGTCCCACCGGCAGCACTAGGAGAAGACGCCCTTTACCAGCTCTTCATGGTGGCTGTGTCCAGAAATAGCTCAATTTGTGGCTGTTGTCCGGGGCCTGGCATAAACAGGGCTCTGTTGGACAGATGAGAGCACCGAAGTTCAGAGAAGCTGTGCACTTTGCTTGAGGTTCACACTCCTGAGCGATGCCCGTCACTTCTGTTCCATCTCTTAGGCAGCTAATTTTCCCCTCTCAGAACTTCTGACTCTTAAGCGTTCTGTTCCACAAATCTCTAGTCTCCCTCCCTTTGCCCTGTTCTCAGCTCATAACCTGAGCTGCTCAGAGATTTCAGTTTTCAGGACAAGAAACCCCTCCGCTCTCCAACATCAGAACTTCTAATGTACGTGTAGGTACAGTGTCCTTTTCTCCCTTCTCGTCCTTAGAAAGGGAAATGGGTCCATCCACCCATCAGAAGGCTGTGCCTGTACCTGTTCTCTGTATCCCCACTCTTCTTGTCCTACCGGAACCTTATACTCTCCTCTCTGCAGTGTCTTCAGCCTCTTCTCTGTAGGATCCTTCCTATCATCATTTAAAGTGCTCTGGCCTAGCCAACATAGAATGCACATGCCTGGTTCTGTGTCTTCTCTGCTCATCATCTCTTGCGTCCACTCTCACTTCTCCACCTTTTCATCTCCACTCCACTCCCGCCTAATGGTAGTCCACTGAGAGCACCATACCAAGGTCACCAGAGTCTGTCCCCAATTAGGGCTGACACCCTTTCTGGATCTGGACAAACTTTGGTTCTTTTCATCTTGGCAGGAAAGCAGTTTTAGGATATTGACAAACAGAAGCCTGTCAAAGACTTTCAAGTGCCCTGAATCGATCCTCTGATAAATGCAACGTTCAAACCGTACTGAAATCTTACTGTAATAGCTTTTATCCCTTTACCTGAGGGTAGACCACTTCAAGTCTCTATGTGGCCTGAGCACCAGGTTGACATTGCTGCTATCAGGAATAGATAAACTAGGAGATTTGCCCTCCAGCCTAGATTGGAATATAATCATAATTTTTATAATAACAACATAGTTCAATACTGAAAACATCTATCATTTCTATAGTGGTGATTATGTGGCGGGCACTACTTTAGGAGCCTTACATGTAAATCCAGGACAACCGCTAGGGAATTTCCGGCAGAATCCTGCCTGCAGGTTGTCTCTTTAGTCCCCAGAGAGCCTGATTCTTTAGAACCTTCTTGCTGCTTCATCCCATGAACCCTGGGATGCAGTTCTGTGTCCGTCCTTAAACAGCTTTCCCAGATTTAAGACGCTTAGCACAAGCCATCTGGGTCCCTGAGCAAAAAACAAGCAGAAGGAGTTAGATATATTGTAAGTGCAAGCATGCAAATCTGTGAAAGAAGCTGACTTACACCCCTGCCCTGGAGCAGCAAGCATCAATTTCTGCTACTACGTCTACAGCAGCTAAAATTGTGACTTGGTTGCACCAAGAGAAATTCTGCCCCCAAATTGTCACTGAAACATCCATGTTGGTAAACTCTGGACAAGTTAAGTTACCCCCTTGACCCAGTGGCCCGATGAGACTGGGCGGTCCCTTATCGATGGAACACTTCTGGCTTCTGTGCCCAGTCTCGGTTTTCCTCCTGCCTCTTGATTGCTTTTGGTGGTTTTTGCTGGCTCCATTCTCTTCACCTGATTTTTATATACTGAATTTCTCAGGTTTCCATCCTGGGTTCCAAACTTTTCTTAACTCTTTCCCTTGGTCACTTTCCCTTTTCCGCCAGTCCTTGGCTTCACATGCCCTAAGCGTCCCCAAATGTATACACGTCCCCCTTCCTGCTGTTCCTGGCCAACACCTAAGTACTTGAGCTGGACCTGGCATCTCCACCTGGTTCTCATTGTTACCCTGAGGTCAGTCTGTCCACAGCTGAGCTAATCTTGCCCGGATTCCCCATTTCCCCTGACAAATCCGTGTCATCTGGACCACCTTTCTGAAAACACCGCACCCCCACTGGGTCTGCGGCCACCCCATCGTTTCTCCAGCCCTTCCCCGCCTGCACCTCCACGGCCACATCAGTCTGCACATCCGCTGCACCAACCGAGCCTAGACTTAGGAATGAAGTTCAGAGTCATGAGCTCAGCAACCTAGTGTTTAGAGCCGCAGGTGCCTCCACGACCCGATTTGTGCCCGGGTCTCTCGCTCTTTAAGCAGGGTTTTGTGGGGTTTCTCAGGAAGCTCCACTGTGCTCTCCGCGGGGCTCTCGTCACCCGTTTCCCGTCCCTGGAAGGCTGTTCGTGGGCCTGGCAGCCCCCTCCCCGTGGGGCCCAGTCCGCAGACCCAGCTGCCCTGGACCCTGCCGGCCTCCTGGGGAGCCACCCTTGCCGCACCTGTGTGAGCCCGTTCAGGGAACCGCCCTGCGCTCCGGGTCCCCGCGGCCCGTGCTGCCTCACAATGGGCCGCTGCGTGGACGTTCGCTGGGCTCCGGGGCGACGCGGAGGTGGGATTCGGAGCCGGGAGCCCGCACCTGTGCCCCGCACCTGCGCCCCGGGGTTGCCCTAGAGGCCAGGCGGGCCTTGAACGGTGAGGGGAGGAGACCCTGCGGGCGGGGGGCTCGGAAGGGAGGCCGCCGCCCTGTCTGCGGTGGTCCTGCCCACCCCACGCCGGCCGGGCGGTGCCCATGGGGTGGCCGGACCATCCCCGCCCCCGGGGTCCTCCTCTCTGGGGGTCCTCAGCCCCCCCCGTCCTCCCCTCCTGGGGTCCTCCCCCCACCCCCGGGGTCCTCCCATCTCGGGATCCTCAGTCATCCTCCTCCCCATCCTCCCCGCCCAGCATCTGCCCCCCCATCCTCCCCCTCCGCCCAGCATCCTACCCCCTCGTCCCTTCCCAGCATCCTCTCTCCCGGGTCCTCCCCCTCAGAGTACTCCCCCCTCATCCTCCCCTCCCAGGGTCTTCCCTCGGGTCCTCCTCTCCTGGGATCATCACCACCCAGGGTCCTCCCCGCCCAGCATCCTCCCCTCCCCAGTCCTCCCTCTGGGTCCCCCTCCGTCCTCCCCCCCTCAGCACCCTCCCCCCCGGCTCCTCCCCGCCCAGCATCCAACCCCCTCCCAGAGCCCCGGGGTCCTCCTGGAGTCCTCCCCCCGTCCCCCCCCCCCGTCCCTCCATCCCTCCCCCCTCAGCATCCTCCCCCCGTGAGTCCTCCCCACAGGTCCACCCCCCTTTACCCCCCAAACAAAAGCCTACACAAGGGATCCCTGGGTGGCGCAGCGGTTTGGCGCCTGCCTTTGGCCTGGGGCGCGATCCTGGAGACCTGGGATCCAATCCCATGTCGGGCTCCCTGCATGGAGCCTGCTTCTCCCTCTGCCTGTGTCTCTGCCTCTCTGTCTCTCTCTGTGTGACTATCATGAATAAATAAATAAAATCTTTAAAAAAAAAAAAAAAGCCTACACAAGCCCATAAATACAGGGAACAGATGGGTGGTTGCCAAAGGAGTGGGCCAGGGGGTAGGTGAGGCTTGAAGGGGGGCAAAATACAAGCCTCCAGCTGTAAGACAAATAAGTCACGGGGGCATCACATGGGGCACGGCAACTATAGTTAACAATGCTGCACTGCATTTTGAAAAGTTGCTGCAAGAGCAAATTTTAAAAGTAGGTATCACAAAAAAAAAAAAAACCCACAATTTTGTAACTATGTATGGTGACGCTGCTGGCCAGGCTTATTGTGGCGATCACTTCAAAATACGTACAGATCTTGGATCACTGTTCTGTAGACCTCAAACTACCGTTTGAATATTACACCTCAATCGTTAAAAATGTTCTTTAAAAAAATTGAAAACATGGGATCCCTGGGTGGTGCAGTGATTTACTGCTTGCCTTTGGCCCAGGGCACGATCCTGGAGACCCGGGATCGAATCCCACGTCTGGCTCCCGGCGCATGGGGCCTGCTTCTCCCTCTGCCTGTGACTCTGCCTCTCTCTCTCTCTCTGTGACTATCATAAATAAAAAAAAATAAAAAATTAAAAATTAAAAAAATTAAAAAATTGAAAACATTACACCATGAAATGACTTAATAAAGATAACGGTACAGATTTATTTCTTGACAAATCCAGCTTCGTCACCATGGCAAATTTCATTGCCTTTTCCTTTTTGTTCATTGCAGGAACTTCAGAAAGGCCACGCACAATTAACATGAAATGTTAAGATTGCCCAAAAAAGGGTTACCTAGATTTGATCAAAACCAAGATGAAGAAACCTACCTGGAAAACTTGGCAGTACAGAGAAATGCTTCTGCTTTCTTTGAAAAATATGATCGGAGTGAAGTCCAAGAATTGCTGACCACCACCCTGGTCAGCTGGTTGTCCGCCAAAGATGACGTCCGCTCTCAGTTGGACCTGCCGTGTGGAATCATGAGCCAGATGAACAATGTGGGTTTCTCCACTGCAATCCTGCTGACCCCCATGGACCCGACAGCTCTCTTGGACTACAGAGAAGTCCATCAAATCATACGGGAACTGGCCGTCGGGATTTACTGCCTGAACCAAATCCCCTCAATCAGTTTAGAAGCTAACTACGACCAGAGCTCCTCCTGCCAGTTGCCTCCAGCTTACTATGATACCCGAATTGGGCAAATTCTGATCACCGTTGACTACATGCTGAAGGCGCTGTGGCACGGGCTCTACATGCCCAAGGAAAAACGGGCCAGGTTCTCTGAGTTGTGGCGGACTGTCATGGACATTGACCCAGACGGAAAGCCGCAAACACACAAAGACATTTTTGCAGAGTTCAGTGCGGCAGGTAAGAGAATTTAACAAGCGCTATCTTTATTAGAAGCCATATTTTTAAAGTGATTTATCTTTGTCTCGGTTGGAGTTTTCAGCTGATGCCTTTTGTCTTACAGAGCCTCAGTAGGAAAATGCGAAATAGGGCCACGAGTAGAATTCGGGTGCGGAGAGAAAAGTCTCCAGACTTGCAAGCAAAGTGCCAGGTTGACGAGGCGTTGCCACTTTAGCGACCTCAAAAATGAGTGACGTGAGAGTTGCAGTCAAGGACGGACGGGCATCAGCGCTCAGATTTGGCCATTTAGTGGCATTTGTTTTAAGAAGCAGTTGTTCTTTGACGTTCACGTGCATGGCAGGAGCCAGCAATAGGTTTTAGGGAGGCTGTAATCTTGTCTGCAGCTAATAAGGCCGACGGTTTGTCCTCTGGGAATCGACCGTCGCTCGGCGTCCCCTCCCTGACTGTCCTGAGGACACATCTGTTGCCCGGGTAGCGCGTCGCTCGGCTGCGCTTGAGGAGGCTCCGGTCGGAGACAGCCTGGTGGGTCCCGCGTGGCCTCGGTGCGGTGTAAGTTCTGGCGACCTCAGGCCGAGGGGGACACGCCTAATGCTCCCCCTAATTAGCGGGTTTCCATTGGCAGGATAGAGCTGATGACGGGAACTCTTCATGGTATTTCAGGTGGAAGTGAATCATTTTTTACCTGAATTATCCATGTAAGTGGGGACAACGTGGCCTCAGGGTCCCTTGAGTCCCTTGACGTCTGGCCACTAACGCAGACTTCACTTCTTAGCTTTTCAATAAGACGCGGAACAATTATAACCACTCGATAATTAATATGGCCAGTAGGGTTAGGGAGTCTGACAGTTGCCCCACGGTCCCCCCACCCCCGGCCTCATCAGGGTCTACACACGCACATACAGGACGCACAGGCATGCTCCAAGCGGACTCTGATCTCTTCACTTTTCTAATTCTCGTTGAGCTTTTATTTCTAGCGGAGACACACAAGTCAGTCTGACGTCAAGGACCATCACACGGTCCCCTGGGGCGCACAGGTCCGGAAAAGCCGCTAACCTGCGGGCTCAGCCTGCTTCGGGCCCAAGTTGCCGGCACAGCGTAGGCGCCATTGGTGTCCTTAGGCGGCATCAAGGGGCTGGATGGGTGCCCACCTGCTCTGAAAGATTTACCTGTGTCTTCAGTCACCGGAGAGCGAGGGACAGAGCGGGATGGTGGGGCCTGCGGCGCCCGAGCCCCACGAGCCCCATGACCCTGGGTCACGGCCTGGCCGCACAAAGTGAGGTCACCCACCTGTCCCCCCACCTGGGCCCCGGGGCTCCCTGCGTCGGGCCGTGGGCTGCAGGGCTGTGTGGGGCGGGGGCTGTGTCTGGGGTGCTGTGCCCTGGGTGCTGTCCCCTCGGGTGCTGACCCCTGGGTGCCGACCCCTGGGTGCTGACCCCTGGGTGCCGAGCCTTGGGTGCTGACCCATTCGTGTTGACCCCTGGGTGCTGTCCCCTCAGGTACTGACCCCTGGGTGCTGACCCTTGGGTGCTGTCCCCTGGGTGCTGTCTCCTGGGTGCTGTCCCCTCAGGTGCTAACCTCTGGGTGCTGACCCCTGAGTGCTGACCCCTGGGTACTGACTCCTGGGTGCTGTCCCCTAGGGTGCTGACCCCTGGGTGCTGTGCCCTCGGGTGCTGACCCCTAGGTGCTGACCCCTGGGTACTGACTCCTGGGTGCTGACCCCTTGGTGCTGTGCCCTCAGGTGATAACCCCTGGGTGCTGACCCCTGGGTGCTGTGCCCTCGGGTGCTGACCTCTGGGTACTGACCCCTGGGTGCTGTGCCTTCGGGTGCTGACCTCTGGGTGCTGACCCCTGGGTACTGACTCCTGGGTGTTGTCCCCTCGGGTGCTGACCCCTGGGTGCTGTGCCCTCAGGTGCTGACCCCTGGGTGCTGTCCCCTCGGTGCTGACTCCTGGGTGCTGTGCCCTCATGTGCTGACCCCTGGGTGCTGACTCCTGGGTGCTGTCCCCTCGAGTTCTGACCCCTGGGTGCTGTCCCCTCGGGTGCTGACCCTTGGGTGCTGATCCCTGGGTGCTGTGCCCTCGGGTGCTGACCCCTGGGTGCTGATTCCTGAGTGCTGTGCCCTCAGATGCTGTCCCCTCGGGTGCTGACCCCTGGGTGCTGACCCCTGGGTGCTGACTCCTGGGTGCTGTCCCCTCGGTGCTGACTCCTGGGTGCTGTCCCCTCGGGTGCTGTCCCCTCAGGTGCTGACTCCTGGGTGCTGTCACCTTGGGTGCTGACCCCTGGGTGCTGTGCCCTCGGGTGCTGACCCCTGGGTGCTGACCCCTGGGTGCTGTCCCCTGGGTGTGGCCCCGAAGCACTAGGATCCTGGCATTTAGACCCTCCGGGGCCACTCGGGTGACATGAATCAAGCGTCTTTAAATCAAGATGTCACCTTGGCCGTTGAGGCCCCTCGGGCCCGGGGCTCATCCCTGTAGGTCGGCAGGACAGCTGAGGTGGCCGGGGTCGCCAGCCTGCCCAGCTGCTCGGCTGCTTCCGTGACCGACGCAAGGCAGGAGCTCGGTGAGGACCGAGCTCCGTGCAGGTGAAGGAGCAACAGCAGCGACAGTGGCTTCCGGGGACGTTTGAGACTTGACCATCCTGACGGAGCTGGTATTGGCTCTTGGGTCCCTGCGGCGATGGTGCTGGAAGCTCGTTCCCACCAGCGAGGCCGCCCGTGGGCGCTTCCCCCCGAGGAGCAGAACATTGCTTCGAGCTTTGGACCTTTAGGGGAAGGGCCCGAAGGAGTCTGTGTGCACCCTCGGGCGGGGGTGCGCGGGGTCCCCGCCTGGCCGAGCCCCCAGCGCCCCTGGCCGTCTGCTGACCGAGTCGATGATAAAGGGCAAGACCAGCAGGAGGTGGCAGCGGCCGGCGAGTGACTAAGAACACAGACGACGGGAGCGGGCCCACGGAACGAATCCGCGGCCGCCGGCTGGGCCTGGGGCTCCTGGTGCCATCGGGGCCACCCCAGGGACCTGTCACGGCCATGCTCCCAGTGACAGTGTCACGGTCGCAGTCTAACGGGGCGCAGGGGAGCAGGGCCACCAGGACTAAGGGGCCTGCAGGCTGTGCGAGCTCTGGCTCAGCGTGGCTCCGAGCAGTGATGGCCACGGGCAGGGCGCAGGCACCCTCCCCGCCGTCCCACGTCGCCCTAGGGCCCTGCGGCTTCCAGGGACCCCAGGCTCAGAGCTGCTCGAAGAGCTCGGGCTTCGCACAGCGCGTCACCAGACGAGACAGGGGTCAGTATTTCATGGCCAATGCCTGGGGACCCGGGCCAGGCCATCGAGGCTCAGGCTCCTGCCCGCTGCACTTGAGCGATGCCGCAAGTGTCCCCAAATGCAGCCACCCCTCCACGTGCCTGCTGAAGCCCTTCACAAGACCAGCCGCCTGGCCACGAAGACGAGCAGCACCGGGCAGGGGCTCCTCTCCTGCGGCCCTGGGAGTCCTCGCGGGCCACCACCGCCACCCAGGCCTCCAGGCCTGCCCCAGGGTCCTGTGTCACCCAGGCCTCCAGGCTCCCTCCTCGGTGTCACCCAGGCCTCCAGGCCCCCCCTTGGTACTGCACAATGATGGGAACTAACCGAGGAGAACACCCCGCAGACATTCTGGGGGACCCACGAGGCAGGAGGACTCGTGGGCTCCCCATCACTTACCGCATCGGAGCATCCCTGTGAAACCTTGCAGGCCTGAGAGCCAGGCCTGGGGACGCACCTTGACTCGGGCTGTGGCCCTTCATGCCACAGGATGCAGGAAGCAGCAGGTCTGGAGCCGTAGGGGAGCAATGTCTTCAGCCCAGGCTGCCCCCCAATTTGCACCTGAAAGGAGGGCTGAAATCGGGGTGGGTTACAGAAATGACTCCAAGGAAGGGAAGGAGGGACAGGAAGAGGTGAGTGCAGGGGGCAGCAGTCCCGGGAGCCCCGCTGAGCTTCCCCGGCTGTCTGGGGAGTCGCGTGGGGCCACCCTGAAGCTGGCGCCCAGGGGCGAGGGGGGCAGGGTGAACCCTGGCTCGGGTCCCGGGGTTGCCCGGAGCCCAGGGACTGGCGGCCCGGGAAGCCACCCAGGGATGGGGGCGGTGCGGCCCGTGGGGGCAGCACAGCGTAGGGCTGTCGGAGGCCACAGCAGGGAGCAGGCGGGGCAGGGCCAGGGGGCGGCGAGACCCCAAGGTGCCCACGCCGGGGGACGCCCGTCCTCCCAGGGCTCCAGAGGACAAGGAATCCGGCCTCCGCTGCCTGGGCAGGGCCCTGGGGGCCAGTGTCGCCCTGCAGGGACAGGCTGGTGACAAGAGGCCCGCATCGCGGCCCCCCCCCATGCCTCCTGCCCTGCTGCCTGCAGCCTGGGTCCGGAGAAGCAGAGAGAGCAGGCTTGGGGGCAGGAAGGAGGTCACGGCTCGGGCACCTCCGTGACCTTCGGGGGGGCAGAGGAGGCCTCGAGGTCAAGTCCAGGATCAGGAGGGGGGACACCCAGGGTGCCCGTCGCCGCCTCCCACCTCCACGACATCTGATTTTTAAAATTCGATCCTTTCTTGTTTTTGACTTTATTATGACTTTGCACCTATGATCTGCATGACGTGTTGTGGTCACATTTCCGTTTTTTAATGACTTTTTGTCTCTCGTGACACGAACTGTGTCATTAAGAAAATTAGCTGAGTTCTCCGATGCGGCCCCAAACTTTAGACCAGGAATCTTGAACTCCTCCCAGGAACTGACATAGGAGGCGGCGCAGCGATTCTGGGGCTCCCTGGGCCGAACCCCCGAGTGTTCAGGCACCTGCCCTCACCCCCCGCCCCCCCCGGGCCTTGGCCCTACCCTCCTCCCTTCTTCCCTCCTCCCTCCTCCCCTCCCATCCTCCTCCCTTCCCCCTCCCATCCCTCCTCCCCCACCCCCCTCTCCCTCCCATTCCTCCTCCCACACCCTCCTCTCCTCTCCTCTTCCCCCTCCCCCTCCCATCCCTCCTCCTGCACTTTCCTCCCCTCTTCCCTCCTCCCCCTCCCCTCCCTCCTCCCTCACCCTCCTCCCATCCCTCCTCCCCTCTCCCCCATCCTTCTCCCTCCCTCCTTCTTCCTCCCCTCTGCCCTCCTCCCTCCCATCTTCCTCCCTCCCAGCCTCCTCCCTTCTCCCTCCGGTCCCTCCTCCCCCATCCTCCTCCCTCCCTCCTCCCTTTCTTCCCTCCTCCCCCATCCTCCTCCCTCCCTCCTCCCTTTCTTCCCTCCTCACCCTCCACCCTCCCTTCCCTCCCTCTTCCCTCCTCACCTCAGGCTACAAAGTTCGAGAGATGTCAACAACACCTTGGTTTATGTTCAGATTTTTTTTAATTGTTAGAAATACGTTAATTTCTTTATAATTTCTTAATTTAACTTTTGCAAAAGGAAAGTGAATCATAGTGGCCATTTAAAAATCCAAGTGTATTCTAGCATTTTGCGCTTGTTTAATAGATTTGAGGAAAACAAAAAGGAAAAAGAAAGGGAGGCATATTGATGTGCCATTTACACTTTTAAGGTGTCTTGTGTTACAGACTCCAGATGTTCTACGCATTTTATGATTTTGTGCAGTTTTCTCAAGCTTAGATTAAGGGTAACCTTACATGTGTAAATGTCCTTAAAAAGACAACTTGACAACAAGGAAGTCCTTAATTTTGTCATAAATGGGAAGAAAATGAAACAGGATATTTGTCACTTATAATAGAGTAAAATCAAGTTTTAATTCTTATTTAATCACAATTAGCAGGAAAGTTCTGTATCACATATGTTTAGCTTCCAATATCAGCAAAAACAAGAAATGTGAAAATGATACTTTTTTTTTTTTTTAGCCAAGTGAGAAGCTGAATCCCTGCTTAAAGGGAGATCACATTTTTTGTTCTTCCATAGTTAGCCTGATTAAGTATGGGGCTTACATTGTTTCCATGGTACCGTATTTGTATTTCCTCCAAAGGTCATGGAAAGTTAATTCTCCAAGCGTCCATCCTTCTAACTGCTTAGCTACCACTCCTCCACATGCTATTCATCTTTAACAATTTTTTGGCATCTCACTATTCCTTTATTGTCACTTTAGTAGGATTTCAAGATGAAGCTGAGTGTTCAAACTACTCCATTTATCCAGAAGCCACATATGATGTTATCATTATCTAAAATTTTTCTTTTTTACTGTGAAGGTTTGGTTGATATTACAAAAGATCCAGACTTTAATGGAATCTATGATGAAGACATGAATGAAGATCCAACATATGATCCCAATAGCCCTGAAGAAAAGGCTGTTTTTATGAAATATGCTGAAAACATTATGCTAAAGTTGACATTCAGTACCACACAAGTTCAACAGTATGAAAATGTCTTTATATTTGAAACAGCCTATTGGCTTACTAACGCTATAAAATATAATCAGGATTATCTTGATATTTGTACCTACCAGAGGCTACAGCAAAGGTTATATCTTCAGAAAAAGGTTATTCAAAAGCACTTTGAGAAGAAAAAAGAAATCAGAAAAGGGATAGGATACCTAAAGCTAATATGTTTTCTGACTCCATTTCTACTGAGTTTAAAAAAGAAGATGAAAGTTCCATATTTAAGTAGTCTACTTCAGCCTTTTTCAGGTAAGTATATCACCAAAAATCAAATATAAAATAATTATGTATGTGTGTGTGTGTGTGTATAACATATATACATGTTAAATTTATTTTTTTACTTTGTTAATTTTTTTGTTAAATTTATATTTAAATTCAATTTTGTTTGTAGTGAGTGAGTCCAGGCATGTGATTTTGCTGTAGCCTGTTAAGAAAAACAAAATTTAATTTCTCTAAAGTAGTTTAAAATACTTGCTATATGTACTTGATATATATTTATACCAATTATATGGGCTATTAGAAGACTTAAAACAAATTCTGAAAAAAATAGGGAAATATGGCATGTTCATGATGGCACAACCTGTGAATATGTCATATCTGATCGATAAACCTACAAATTCAATGCACTTCTATGCAAAATCCCTATTGTGTTTTTCATGAAAATTTGTGAATTGACTCTGAAAGTAATATGGAGCAGCAAAGGATCACGAATGGTATTACATTTCTGAAAAAGAGATGAAAACATATTTTAAAACTTTACTAATGCGCTAGCACTGTTCTACACAAATAAACCAATGTAAGAAAATAGAGAGCAGAAATAGGACTGTACTTACGTGGACTTTGACAAGAATGTAGTGCAAACTATTCCTCCCACCCAGGTTAGCACACAATTTATATATTTTCATTGATGCCCAAACATGTAGACTTATCATGGCAGGCTTTCTATTCAGGTGGCAAGTTTTCAGTAGAAATTTTGCAAATCATGTACCGAAAATTTGTATCATGGGCATTCAAATGGTCAAAATTATTATGCTTATCTGTGTGTGAACTACTTACAAATGGGCTCATGACAATTCTCGTCCTGGGGTGCAGGTAGGAGAGCAGTATGTGTAGAACTGAAAGGTCTTTGATTAAAGAGAACGTTAGCTATATCTGTAGTGTTTTATTACTTAGATTATTGAAAGCAAATATGACTAAATGTTAATAGTTAATTCCAGGTGGTGATATTAAGGTGTTGTATTATTCATCGTAGTTTTCTGTACCTTTTACATTTCTCCAAATACATTACATACCTTACACTGATGAAACTGTATTCTGCTAATAAGTCAAAATATAGAACAAACCTAATCATTACTGGAGCTTTAGAAAATTATTTTTCTTTTTTTTTTTTTAAAAAAGAAAAGAAAAGGTGTCTTTTTTTTTCTTTCCTTTTTTTTTTTTTTTTACAAATGACTTAATCTTGTATGTAGAAAATCTTAAGAAATCTACCCAAAAAAGCTACTAGGACCAAGAAGTGAGTTTTTAGCAAGATTGCAGGATATAAAGTCAATATAAAAAAAATTTGTTTTTATACATCAGGTACAAACAATTGGAAATAACTCAGTACTGTTACAATAGCTTCCAAAATAATGAAACTTTTAGGGATAGAAAATTATTTTTCTAAAATAAATGTTATATGTGTGGTTTTATTACTTTCCAACAAAGTGAGCTAGTTATTTTTGTCAGTGAGAAATACCCACCTATTTCTTTTCTTAATGTCTCTTTTTGCCTAAATTAGGTCAGGTTAAGCTTTTATTTAGCCAAGGATTCTCTGAGGCATAGTTTGTTTTATTTTTTGTTTTTTGGGGTTTAGTCAAAAATTCTCTGAGGCATAGTTTGTTTTTTGTTTTTTGTTTTTTGTTTTTTGAGGCATAGTTTTAAACCTTTTCTGACAATTAGAGGTAAGACATTAGTCTTGAACTCACATATAAAAATCAATAAGTAGAATAATGTTTTGACCATTCTGTTAAAATGTGTATACAAACTATAGAAAATGCCCAAAATGAATGATATAAACATACTGTTGTGTTTAAGATATGCACTAAGACCATGATTCATACACTATAATTGCCAAGATTTTCACTTAATGGAGATTTTTTTTCACTTGGTTTGTGTAAATGAAAATCTAGATCTTCAAATTTTGATTGTGTATGTGTTTTCACTTTTTAAATGAAACTTTGTTTTCATTGTTGGAGATGACAAGGTCAAGACAGAGCGAGAATTGCCTCCATTTATTTATGGACGAGACTTTAAATGCCAGCACTTTCACTACAAAGAGGATCAATATTTTCATGTTCATGGAGGAATTGAATTTGATATCAGCACACCTTCAATTGAGAATGCTTTGGAAGATTTTAAGGTTTAAATTATTGTTGTTCCTGAAATTATTGTTTGTCACTTCACAATTCATTTTATCTTATTCTCCATCCAGAAAGAGTCTCTGTTGGCACAGGCACTAGGCCGGGCTCCCAATGGTTATCTTTCTAACTCACTAATTTTTTCATACATCGTGTAACATGCATGAGTTAAGTGCAACTGCATCTGAGGCATGTTAGGTGTCAGAGATAAAATGATAAATAAGCTAGGTACAACGACCTCTTCTCACCGAATTAACAGACTTTTAATCATAGTTGCCCTGGGATCCCTGGGTGGCGCAGCGGTTTGGCGCCTGCCTTTGGCCCAGGGCGCGATCCTGGAGACCCGGGATCGAATCCCACATCAGGCTCCCGGTGCATGGAGCCTGCTTCTCCCTCTGCCTATGTCTCTGCCTCTCTCTCTCTCTGTATGACTATCATAAATAAATAATAAAAAAAAATTAATCATAGTTGCCCTAAAAGTTAATCAAAAGTATCGTAGAAATCCTTCAACATTCGCTACATATTCTTCCATTTTCCTTGAGGATTAGTATTAGAAGAGAGACCCTCTAGAGTTTAGGAACAACAATCTAATCTAGAATTTAATATAAACATTATAACATTTGAGTAATTGTTGCTTTTCTACCTTCTTTACATTGTCTTTTCTTTTGTATTTTTTCCGCATTTCCGAAGGTAGGAATTGGATACATGGAGTTATCGTTATAGTCTAGTGGGATATTATACTGAAATTTATCATTTATGATATAAAATTTCATCTAAAAGAAGTCATAATTGTTTAAAGTTGTTTAAAGATATGTTTTTAGTAACGTAACTCCTATTTTAGAACAATTTAGAAAAAATACGGGATTGTGCTGCTAATACATTTGCAGAAGATTCAGGATACAAAGAATATTACTCGATACCAGTCATGGAACTTAATGGAAAAAGGTAAGGAACTTTCAGTAATTACTCACAGTAGCCACAACTTGTTGAAATCTAGGAGAAAACAAGGAAAGTGTCAAAATGCAAAGGCTAACTTAATACCTCAGCATAAGATGCTAGGACAATAACCCCCATGAATGAAATATAGACTCAACAAAATACTGAATAGCGTATTTGTTACTCATGTTCTTTGTTACATTCTGTGTAATAAGCCTTAGACGTGGGGATCAGTTCTTATGACTATCGCCGGGGTTATATGGGGATGGAGGTAAGGATCAAATCCTGTGGGCCTGCTGAAAAGCAGTGGACTCAGCACAAAGCCCTTTAGTTCCATAAAAAATATGGCTGAGAATTCTCTTCCTCTGCTGGGGCTTGTTATGTGGATCATCTTTTGAAGTTGGATGTTTCTCAAAGTTTGGAATATGGAAAGTTTGGAAGTTTGGAAATTTGGAAGTTTGGAAATACGGAAAGTGGAACTAGGGGCATTGTTATTAGAAGGTGGAGACTTGATATTTAGAAGCATATAGGAGAAGTTTCTTTTGTTTTTGGTTTTGTTTTTGTTTTAAGGCATGGAAGTGGCTCAGAGGACAGGACCAAGTCTAGAACTCTGGAGAACCGCAGCTTTTAAATGGGGCGGGGAGAAGCTGAGGAGACAGCCAAGGAGACTGAGAAGGAGTGATACAGGGAGAAGCACCAAGAAATAGGATAGAGTGGAAGCCAAATGGGGAGAATTTTTAAAATAGAGACATAGTTAAAAGCATCAAATTCAACAGAGAAAAGGGCCACGTTGACTTAAGACTAAAGAGAACACACTAAATTTGGCAATGACTTGGCAAGAGAATTAGTTCTGGTTAGAAGCTGCGTGTAGTGAGCCGAAGGGTAAAGTTGGGGAGCGAGCGTTCATGAGATGTGACGAAGTAAAGACAAAGATTATAAATTTCTCTCAAGATGCATGGCAGTGGGGAAAATACCAGAAACAAGGCAGAGGGTGAAGCAGCATAAACAATGAAAAGTAGATCTTTTCACTAATACTGCCTGGATGTGCACATGATACTAGGCCATGCCAAAGACCGTGGGGCTAATGACCTTCATGATTTTGGAGAGAATTAAGTAATAGACCCCCATGCTTTTAGAATGGACAGTTGGCATGCGTCTCTCTGGGGGTGGAAATCTCTCGCTCGGGGATCCAGCACCTGTTGACATTCTCCACGTACAACCCTTGCCAAGCTACATGGTATCATGGAAGCACTTGTGAATAATGCTCTGTTCGCCCGGGTTGTAGAGTCTGGCTGGAATGCAGAGAATCCGGTGAGGTGAAATCTGCTTGGTAAGAGGTGGGCATGGACGCAGGAATATGCTTGACAGGAGCTCACTGCCATTGACTCTAGGGGGCTCAGTCCCCTTGTTGGAATGGGGTGCCGTGGTGCAGGCAGCTCTACTTTCTGACTATGCACATTTGCTCATCAGCGTTGGTGAGTGGTCAATAGCTGGGTGTGCACTTGCGGGCTTTCAACGCCAGCAGGAGCGTGTTTCCCAGACCCAGCCGGCATGGGGAGTGGAGATCATCAGTGGTTTCCCGGTTCCTGAATCAATTCCTAGACGACTTTGAGTTTCATGATCTCCACCTCCAGTGATTCCTAAGACTCCAGGCGCTCCTGCATCAGCTCTCAGGTCCCATGAGCCAGCTGTCCTTTCCTCCTTTTCTCGTCCGATCCCCTGCTGGGCTCCTGGCGCTCAGCAGGCCCCGTGAAAGCAACTCGGCGCCACTGCAGGCACTGCTGGCTCTGTTGCTTCTGCTGGTGGGTCTGGTGTTCAGGGTTCGGGGCTGGCTCCTCCTCATGCCCGCTAAGTAGCTCGCATCAACTGTGAGGCATGTTGAAGCCAATCCAACGATTGGATTGTAAGTAAGAGTCAGAATATCTGTTCCCCAATGAAGTGGGAAGAATTTCATTCCTGATTTTTTTTATTGGCTTCAAAGAAGTGCTACCTTGAGGCCCCCCCCCTTGGTGCAAAAACAACTCTTTTGGTCATTTTGCCAACAGTTGTTCTTTTCTGTGATGCAGGGATCATTCTGTGTTGGTGCTGGACCAGCGAATAGTCTGAATGATTGAAAACATGCATCTTTAAAATCTCCCCTCTTTGATTTTAGGGGCATTGTTATTGGACTGGGCTCATGTATCTTGGTGTTTTCTTTCCTAGAACACTGTATCTCCTGGGAAACCCGTGGTCCCTTATAAAAATAGGATCAGTTCTGCTGGCCCTCCAGGCATGCCTGGGAACATCTAAATCCTAGATTCATTTTGGTTCAGGTTGGGTTCTCCTACCATACTAGAATCAAAAAGTAGGGGCCACAGTTAGATACTCAGGATTTGGCCACCTGTAAAAGTATAAGAACTCATAAATTATTAAGGTGACAATAACTGGAGCAAAAAGATTAATTTATGCCAATACTAAAATATCTTTTTTTGGAGGAGAGCGTACCAGCATTATGATACTGTTGTGAATATGAAGAGGCAGGCCGGAAATCATCTTTATGTGATGGGGTGTATCAGGGATATAGGAATGTAGAAGCTCCTTAGAAACTGGGTACAGGGACGCCTGGGTGGCTCAGTGGTTGAGCAGCTGCCTTGGGCCCAGGTCATGATCTCTGGGTCCTGGGATCGAGTCCTGCATCAGGCTCCCTGCATGGAGCCTATATCTCCCTCTGCCTGTGTCTCTGCCTCTTTCTCTGTGTCTCTCATGAATAAATAAATAAAATCTTAAAAAAAAAAATAAGAAGAGGCCGGGTACAGATTCCCAGGCAGAAGAATATGAAGGGAGTTACTTTAAAAGTGAGGCTCCCCTATGGTCCCTGCTGATGTGCAGTCCTTGGATGAGGTCTGTCTCGTAACACCTGCCATCTGAGCTTTCCATGCTTCCAGCATCATCTCTGTGTGGGCCAGCATAGGTTGTGTATCCAACTTTGGGTGGGGGGGGCTCACAAAATTCTGTGGTGAGAGATTTTCTCAGGGTATAACCACCTTCACCACCTCTTGCTTCTCCAGTTTCTAGAGTAGGGTACCCCCTCTTGGTTCTAGATGCTTGATGGGACAAGTAAATTGAATTTCTAAAAGAGGCCAACTCACATTCCATTGGTATTTGTTAAATCTGTGAGTCTGTCATTGCCCGAGCCGTGATCTAAGAGTGCAGCACTGAGTACCCGGGCCCGAGGCATAGTCAGCCACTTCCGGCCTCATAGTCACTTATCACAGCCAGAGCTAGCTCCCTGGAGCAGCACGTAAGAAGAGCTTGGGGGCCCCAGGACTCTGTGGTTGACGCCGGGGCCACTCAAAGACCAAAGGATGTCCTTTGTGTGCTCCCCTGTGCCTGCACCTCTAGAGGCAGTCTTATGGGACTTGGGGTATGTGTTTGTGGTGTCTACTCCTGGTAGCATGTAGGACACTGAGGGAAGTGGTAATTTAGTCATGCGTCATAAATCAAGCATCTAGGGATGATTCCCATGGCTCCTTAAGGCCCTAGAACCTACCACTACTGTGATTTGAAAGCCTTCAAATCTGAGTAAGAGTCAGAATATCTGTTCCTCAATTTTGGAGGCTGGGGTCTAAAAAGTTAGGCAAGTCCCCAGTGATGAAGGCGGCACGTCCACAAGTCAGGGCCCATGGGAAACATGACAAGTCCCACCACCTGGGCTGGCACTGTATCTGAAGGTGCGGGTTAAGACAGCCTTTAGTTTATATTTTTGTGGTCTAGTTTCCTTTTGGGAGGAAAGGATGGTGGACGGGAAGAGTGACAACCTCAAATAAATGTGAATAGGTCCCCAAATATGCCTCCATCCCTGCAGAGATCTATTATATTCAGAAAACTGGGATGGAAGTAAAGGTCAAGGAAGAGAGTACATTAGCCTCTGACCAGCTCATAACAGAGCATTTCCCTAAAACCTCCTTTTTCAATCAAGTGCAATTTTTTTTATTTATTTATTTTTAAATTTTTTTTTAAAAAAATTTTTATTTATTTACTCATGAGAGATACACACAGAGAGGCAGAGACACAGCCAGAGGGAGAAGCAGGCTCCATGCAGGGAGCCCGAAGCGGAACTCGATCCCAGGACCCTGGGGTCATGCCCTGAGCCAAGGGCAGAGGCTCAACTGCTGAGCCACCCAGGCACCCCTCAAGTGCAATTTATTTGTTTTTTTTTTTAATTTTATTTATTTATTTATGATAGTCGCAGAGAGAGAGAGAGATAAAGAGAGGGGGGCAGAGACATAGGCAGAGGGAGAAGCAGGCTCCATGCACCGGGAGCCCGACGTGGGATTCGATCCCGGGTCTCCAGGATCGCGCCCTGGGCCAAAGGCAAGCGCCAAACCGCTGCGCCACCCAGGGATCCCTCAAGTGCAATTTAAACTACAGTTTTATGTTTAATTGTTATAGAAAAATCCAGGTTAGTCAGCATAGGGAAAAAAGTAGCAAATGACTTCAAACACAGAAAGATTTATATTTTTTCTTTATTTTTTTATAGCTACTATGTGATCTGTTTTGAACTTGAAACCTTCTATCATCAGCTATATAAGACAAAGTGGTGGGGAGCCATAAATGAAATCGTGAATGTTCTGAAACCGAAAAGACTTCCACTAACAGATGCTCAATTACATGAACAATTTAAGAAAAAATTTGGATTCAAAAAAGCTATGAAATGCAAGGTATTTCAGTAATCATCACATAATTGGTATAGGAAGCTATTATAGATAGTATGTTATTATAGATAAGTACATGTCTCAAATTTTTTTTTTTTTTTTTTATGTCTCAAATTTTTATCTTAGGGATAAATATTAGGTTAAATAAAGTTTTCAATATGAAATAAAAATTCCACATTTTGCCTGTGTGGAGGCTATAGATTCCTGGATCATACATTTCTGGTAAGGTATATTTATTGTCATTTCCTTAAGCTAAACTTTAAGTGTATTTTGAAAAAATTTATTCTGGGCCTCTTAATAATTTTAGAGCATCCCGTTTGGTATGAAGTCTGCTGTTGAAAGAGGATTATCTGCTGTTTTCCATACATTTAGCCGTAAAACCTCAAGCTCGACCATCAATGTTTCAGATGAGGCTGGTTACACTATTTTCCATCATGCTGCTCTACACAACAGAGTCGCCGTGATATGTCAACTGTGCAACGCCAACTTCAACGTCAACCAGAGACGCTATATTATGTTTAGCCAAGGTACCACAAGGTTCTTGAAATTTAAACTGTTTTTCTTTTATTTATTACCACTATTCAGAATTAAGAATATGTGTTAATTTTAGAGCAAGATTATAATTTGGTCTTGGTACCTAGAGCAAAGTGGAGAGTTTTGTTTCTCTTATGTCAGAGGGGCTCCTTGCAGTTCTCAAAGTATCACCTATGGCTCTCCTATAGTAGTATTTATTTGTTTATTGTGTCTCCCTCACTTAAATATGAGCCCCATAAAAGGCAATGACTTGGTTTACTTTGTTTGCCACAATATCCGAGCGCCCGGAAGACAGCCCAGCATCGTAGGTGCTCAGGAAGCCGTTGTTGGGTGAACGCATGGAGGGGCGGATGCAGGGAAGCATTTGATAATCACTGTGGTAATTAATATGCAGTGATGTCCTATAGAAATTCAGAGAAAAGGTGGATAAATAGAGAACACAACAGGACATCAGTTTATTAGCCCAGAGTTCTCAACCAGGGAGTAGTTTCTTCAAAATACGTAAAATTAAATTATAATTAATAAAAAATTATCCATAATAATATTTTTTTAGATTAATGGCTCCTTTAAGGCTTAGCTTTGACTTTAAAAAACCCTTTTTTTCTGATTATTAAGTATGCATACTGATATATGCATTCACGAGAATAAATGTAACCAGTATAAAAATGATAACGTTGAAAATGAAAGCAGAAGACGTCCATAACTGAAGAAGAAAATAGAGATAAAATATCCGGAAAAGCTGATGCCTCAAGACTGGCAATAAGAAATTACAATTTTATATTTTAACTAGATTTCTTAAAAAGTTGTGTTAAATTTTCATACACCGAAACAAAATATTCTGCCTTCATCCTGTTGACTACAAATAAATTCTGTTCCCTTATCAATGTAATTAAAATGTCCTGATAGTAAGACACTTCGATTGATGACAATAGAGCACAAACTCAGTTAAATGTAGATGCAATGAGTACGCGGCTTTTTACAGACGTACCATAGTAGAAGCCGTTTTTGGTGTGAAAAAATTCATTTGTAAATTGAAGTCTCTCCTTCATCTTGTGACTGTTTGGATTTCCATTTGGTAAGAATTGGGTAGATTTTGAAGTATGGAAAATGTGCAACTCTGCCTGCAAGTCTGCGCACAGGACCGCACAGCTCAGAACCGCGCAGGCCTCGGGGGCGCCTGGGGACAGTGACCCGGGCCACCCCCACCCTCTGCGGGGTCGGCCTCACCGCCTCGCGGTCCTGGTCCAAGCGGTCCCGCCCTCGGCAGCTGGACGTGGCCGCTTGTTCCTATTCCCAGGAGTCTGTTTTGACTAATGTGGGGGAACTGCTGTACATAAATGATCATACTGCTGTTTTCCTTTAAACAGAGTCATCAAAAATGGACACGAAAAGAGAAAGAAACGGTAAGACGTAAGTAAAGTCGCTGGTGCTCGGAAAGCTTATTGCACGTGTTAAAACTCTCCTTACGCTATACAGTCTACCAAATGTCCCGTCACAGGACAATGTCACATAATGATGTTTTTGTATATATTTTGAAGTATTTTTCTGTCCATGGTTATTTATTCATATTTCTCTTACGTCTTGTTCTTTTTTTTTTACCTGTGGAATTTGTAGTTACCTCTACTATTTTTATAAAATCAGGCCCCAAAGTGGTTTTTATGCCAAAAAAAATGCAGTGACTATTATCCAGATACGCTGCCATCTAGCGACAAAAACGATCTGTGAGGTCTGAGGATGAGGCATTCTTGACTGAGCTGAGAGATGGGACCTAACTATTGAATACGGGATGAGCACTGGGTGTTATGCTATATGTTGGCAAATTGAACTCCAATTAAAAAAAAAAAAAAAAAAGGAAGAAAAAAATAAATAAATTAAACAAAAGCCTACCTAAAAAAAAAGAATATGGAGATTCAGAAAACATGTTAAAGGGCCCATCTTCCCTCTATAGATGTCTCTGAAAGACCCCCATGCCTTCATACTCTACACAGGATGATTCAAGAGGGGCTAATTTTTTTCAGGTTTTAGCCATATTTAATTGACCAGTGACAACCAGCTTCAGCTTGGTTTCTTTAGAAAAACCAGAACACACAGCCAGCAACACAGTGAACCTGACATGAAAGTCTGAATCATAGCATAATGTAGCCATTCTTCCAACTCAAGAGTTTAACTTCTTTTTTAAATTCCAGCATAGGGATCCCTGGGGGGCTCAGGGGCTAAGCGCCTGCCTTGGGCCCAGGGCATGACCGCAGGGTCCTGGGATGGAGTCCCACCTCGAGCTCCCCACAGGGAGCCTGCTTCTCCCTCTGCCTGTGTCTCCACCTCTCTCTCAGTATCTCTCATGAATAAATACATAAAATCTTTAAAAATAAATTCTAGTACGATTAATGTACAGTTTTATATTAGTTTCAGAGGTATAATACACTGATTCAGCAAGTCTATACATTACTCAGTGCTCATCATGGTCAGTGTGGTCTTTAATTCCCGTCCTCTACCTCACCCATCCACACTCCTCCCCTCCAGGAACCACCAGTTTGTTCTGAATATTTAAGAGTCTGTTTTTTTGTCTCTTTTCTTCTTTGTTTGCTTTGTTTCTTAAATTCCATATGTAAGTGAAATCATATAGTATTTGTGTTTCTCCAATCTACCTATTTCACTTCACATTATATTCTCTAGATCCATACATATTTGCAATGGCAAATGGCATTGCAATGGCAAGATTTCATTCCTTTTCATGGCTGAGTAATATTCCATTATATATATAAAATATATAATCAAATTATATTATATAATTTTATATGCATATATCACATATTTCCCCATTCTTCTATTAATGGACGCTTGGTCTGCTTCCATATGTTGGCTATTGTAAATAATGCTGCAATAGACATAGAGGTCTGTGTAGCCTTTGAATTAGGGTTTTTGAATTCTTTGGGCAAATGCCCAGCAGTGTGATAATTGTATCAGATGGTAACTCTATTTTTAATTTTTTGAGGAATGTTTCCATACAGGTTTTCACAATGGCTACACCAGTCTGCGCTCCCACCAACAGTGCATGAGGATTCTTTTTCCTCAGCCTCCACACTAATACTTGTTTCTTATGTTTTTTATTTTACTCATTCTGATAGGTATGAGGTGATACCTCATTGTGGGTGTGACTTGTATTTCTCTGATAATTAGTGACGTTGATCTCTTCATGTGTCTGTTGGCCATCTGGATGTCTTCTTTAGAGAAATGTCTGTTGGTGTCTTCTGCCCATTTTTAAATTGGATTATTTGTTTGTTGGGTGTCGAGTTTTATAAGTTTTATATATATTTTGGATATTAACTGCTTATCAGTTGTATCACTTGCAAATATCTTCTCCCGTTTAGTAGGTTGCCTTTTAGTTTTGTTGATTGTTTCTTTCACTGTGCAGAAGCTCTTTATTTTGATGTGATCCCAATAGTTCTTTTTTGCTTTTGTTTCTTTTGCCTCAGGAGACATATCTAGAAAGATGTCATTGTGGCTGATGTCAGAGCAATTACTGCCCATGAACTCTTCTAGGATTTTTATGGTTTTAGGTCTCACATTTAGATCCTTAATCCACATTGAGTTTAATTTTGTGTGTGGCATAAGAAAGTGGTCCAGGTTCATTCCTCTGCATGTTGCTGTCCAGTTTTCCCAACATGTTGAAGGGATTGTCTTTTTCCCATTGCATCTTCTTGCTAAGGAGGGATCCCTGGGTGGCGCAGTGGTTTGGCGCTTGCCTTTGGCCCAGGGTGCGATCCTGGAGACCCGGGATCGAATCCCACATCAGGCTCCCGGTGCATGGAGCCTGCTTCTCCCTCTGCCTATGTCTCTGCCTCTCTCTCTCTCTGTGACTATCATAAATAAATAAAAATTAAAAAAAAAAAGATTTACATTTTGCAATGACGGATTGAAGAGCAAGAGCAAGGTGGGAAGCTTAGCGTGGGCGGTGGAGGCAGCAGAGAAGGTTCTAGAGGTGCTTAGACTTGGTGACAGACTTGCTATGGAGGTGAAGTGAGAAGGAGATACTGGGTCCCCAGGTTGCTGGTTAGCAGAGCTGGCTGGATGCTGCCGGCCTTCGGATCTTGGCCGCAGAGGAAGAGGACCACGTTGGTAGGGAGGGAGAGACCGTTCAGTTTGGAGTGTGTTACGCTGAGGCGGTGTGGACACAGCTCGTGAGATGCTGGAGGTAAAGACGTGGAACTTGGAGAGAAACAGTAGATCTAGAGACGGAATCCTGGGAGTCATGAACTCTTAGGTGGTAGGTGAAGCCACTGCAAAGATAAAAAGGCCCAAGACACACCGTAAGGCTCACGTAGGCGTCAAGACAACGAGAAGGTTCAAAGGAGACTGTGAAGGGGTAGCCCGAGCGGTAGCAGAAAAACAGGTGGCGACATGGCATCCCACAGGCCATGGGGAAACAACTATTTTAAACAGGAAGAACCTTACTGTTGAAGGTAAGATAAGAATTGAAAACACCCACTGGAGCTAGTGACCCAGAAAGGCCTTTGTGAGCGTGTTTTTCCTTCAATTTCAGAGGATCTTCCTACTAAAAAATGCTTACATAAAATAGGATTTCCTATTTTACAAGAAACAGCTAATTTGATCGCACACTATTTTATACATGGACTTAATTTTTCATGTATGTAATAGTTTCAATGTTATTTGTTCTTAATTTATGAAGAAGAAGGGTTAAATTTTAACCGTCAGATGTCCTGAGTTAAAGGAATTCTAGAATGGCCTGAATCCATGCTTGCGGTGCTCTTCTTGGAGCTTTTATTTACTTGTTTTCTCTTCTTGGAGCTTTTACATCCCAGCACCAAGGTCTCTAGAGCCTTTATTTCATGGCACTCAGCTCTGTGGATGGATATGGAAAAGGTGTGGGGTTTTTTTATTTTTTAAGATTATTTATTTATTCATGAGAGACACAGAGAGAGAGAGACAGAGACAGAGAGAGAGAGAAAGAGAGAGAGACAGACAGACAGGCCCAGGCGGAGGGAGGAGCAGGCTCCTGCGGGGACCCCAACTCCCGCCTCCATCCCGGGTCCCCGGGGTCACGGCCTGGGCCGGAGGGGGGGGTGGGGGGTGGCCGGCCGAGCCCGGGTTCACCTGAGCGCCCCCCCAGGCCCGACGCCCCTGCACCTGGCCGCGCAGGCCTGCGCCCTGGAGGCCACCGTGTGCCTGCTGAGCTTCCGCGCAGACCTCACGCTGGCCGCCGGCCGGGGCTGGCTGCCCATCCACTTCGCCGCCTTCTACGACAACATCGGCGTGGCCGCCGCACTCTGCAGACGGGACCCGGCGCAGCTCGAGGCGGAGGCAGCCGCCGGGTGAGTCTGGGCGCCCCACGACGGGGGTTCGCGGCCCGCCCCGGGGCACCGTCCTCCTGCGCTCCTGTCCCCGGGCCCGCTCAGGCCGAGGTGCGCCCGCACCTGCTGCGGGGACACGCGAGGATGCGGCCTTGGGGGCAGCACACAGGGCCACCCACCTGCGGGGGAGCCCTCGGACCATAGGGGGACGGAGGGATAGGCGGGGGGGGGGGGGGATGCACCTGTGGGGAAGCCCTCAGACCGTAGGGGGGCGGAGGGACGCGGGGGGGGGGATGCACCTGCGGGGGAGCCCTCGGACCATAGGGGGGCAGAGGGACGCGGGGGGCGGGATGCACCTGCGGGGGAGCCCTCGGGCCGGAGCGGGGCAGAGGGATGGGCGGGGGGGGGGAATGCACCTGCGGGGGAGCCCTCGGACCGTAGGGGGGCGGAGGGACGCGCGGGGGGGGGGATGCACCTGCGGGCGAGCCCTCGGACCGGGGCGCACGGGGACAGGGTGTGGGCGGAGTGGGCGCCCCGAGGGCCGCGGGTACAGCTGCCCCGACTGCAGGGCGGCCGCCCCAGGGCCCTGGTCACTGCGGTCACCGCGGCCTGTCCCTCGCTCTTTAGGAATCAGTGCACCCCGCTGCTGCTCGCTGCCACCTCGGGGGCCCTGGACACGATCCGCTACCTGTTGTCCCTCGGTGCTAACTGGAGGAAAACCGATACTAAGGGCAATAATATAATTCACCTGTCGGTGCTCAGCTTCCACACGGAGGTCCTCAAGCACATAATAGGGCTGAGCATCCCTGAGCTCCCCGTGTGGGCGACCCTGGTCGGTGAGTACGCGGCGCGGCCCGCAGCGGCCTAGGTCACCAGCAGCCTGGGTCACCGCGGCCTGGGTCACCCCAGCCCAGGCACCTCCGGGCGCTGGGAAATAGAGGGAATACTGGACATGCCCCCGGGTCTCCAACAGTGAACTATCAGAGACGTTTTGTTAAGACCACAGATACAAATAATACGGAGCTATATTTCATGTGTACTTTTATTTCTAAATTAAAAGCAAATAATAATGACCTGGGTTATATTTTATACAATTTATTTTCAAAGGTTTTATTTATTTATTTGAGAGAGAGCATGAGAGAAAGGGAGAGAGAGAGAGAGGGAACATAAGCAAGGGGAAGGGGGAGGGGGAAGGGGGAAGCCAGCTCGTCTTGGGCAGGGAGCCTGGTGTGGAACCAACCCCAGGACCTTGGCCCAGCTGGAGACAGACACTTAGCCCACTGAGCCACCTAAGCGGCCCAACTTTCTCCAAAAGTCTGTCTATCCTCTTCTCCATCAAATAAGCAAATTTAAAAAAAAAAAACAAAACAAAACAAAACCCAAAAACAAAAACAAAAACAAAACAAGGAAAGAGGAAGGAAATTAAAACTGAAGTGAAAAAGTTTCCCTCTGGGACACCTGGGGGGCTCAGTGGTTGGGCACCTGCCTTCGGCTCCAGGAGTGACCCGGGGGTCCCGGAATCAAGTCCCATGTCGGCCTCCATGCAAGGAGCCTGCTTCTCCCTCTGCCTGGGTCTCTGCCTCTCAGGGTCTCTCAGGAATAAATAAAATCTTAAAAATATATATTAAAAAATGAAGAAAAAAAGAAAAAGATTCCCTCACATTCATTCCCTCCTAATTTAAAAGATGATGGGCATTGGTTCAGCACCTCACAGAAGGCAACTTATAAACACTTACAACATGGATTTTTCTGTTGAACATTTGCCAGAAATGTTGCAGTGTGAGAGCTATAAACGAAGGATGATGGCTGTGATGTCCTTGGAAGTAATTTGTTTAGCAAATGATGGATACTGGAAGTGTATTTTGGATGCAGGTAATAAAAAACCTATTAATTGTCTTTTGCTTACACTATTTTATGTAAGGCTATGATTATATTCAATCACTTTAAGATCTATTTTTTTAAAGATTTTATTTATTTTTTGAGAGGGAAGGAGTGAGAAAGAAAGGAGGAGAGCACAGAGGGCGAGAAAGCAACAGCCTCCCTGCTGAGCAGAGGAGCCCACACAGGCCTCAATCCCAGGACTCGGACCAGACACTTAACTAACCGAGCCACCCAGGTGCCCCTTAAAATCTATTTTTAATTGTAGAGGAAACTTTTTAGTTGATTTTAAGTTTCTATTTTTTTCTAAAATCACTTCCTTTACCTGATAAATATATTTATATTTATATTTATTAACTTATAAATATTATACATTTATATATTTTTAATTCAGGTATAGTTGACACACAATGTTATATTAGTTTTCGGGATACGACATAGTGATTCAACAATTCTGTACATTTTGCTGTGCTCCCTGTAGGTGTAGCTACCATCTGTCACCATGCAATGCTACTTTCCCCCCAATTTTTATTTAAATTTCAGTTACTTAACATAAAGTGCAGCAATGGTTTTAGGAGTAGAATTCAGTGATCGGTCACTTACATACGACACCCGGTGCTCATCATGAGCGCCCTCCTTAACCCTCACCACCCGTCTAACCCATCCCGACCTGCCTCCTCCATCACCCTTCAGTTTGTTCTCTATCAATAAGAGTCTGTTATGGTTTGCTTACCTCTCTCCTTTTTTTCTTCTCCCCTTCCTGTATGTTCACCTGATTTCTATCTTAAATTCCACATATTAGTGAAATCATATAGTATTTGTCTTTAACTGACTGACTTCACTTAGCGTAATACAGTCTAGCTGCATCCACATCATTGCAAATGGCAAGATTTTGCTCTTTTGATGGCTGAGTAATATTCCACTGTATGTATACACCACATCTTCTTCTTTTTTTAATACTGAATTTATTTTTTATTGGTGTTCAATTTGCCAACATACAGAATAACACCCAGTGCTCATCCCATCAAGTGCTCACCTCAGTGCCCATCACCCAGTCACCCCCCCGACCCCCGTCCACCTCCCTTTCCACCACCCTTAGTTCGTTTCCCAGAGTTAGGAGTCTTCCATGTTCTGTCTCCTTTTCTGATATTTCCTACCCATTTCTTCACCCTTCCCCTCTATTCCCTTTCACTATTATTTATATTCCCCAAATGAATGAGACCATATAATGTTTGTCCTTCTCCGATTGACTTATTTCACTCAGCATAATACCCTCCAGTTCCATCCACATCGAAGCAAATGTACACCACATCTTCTTTATCCACCCATCAGTCATTGGACATTTGGGGTCTTTCCGTAATTTGGCTATTGTTGATAATGCTGCTGTAAACATCAGGGGACGCGTACCCCTCTGAATCTGTATTTTTGTATCCTTTGGATAACTACCTAGTAGTGCAATTTCTGAACCATCGGGTCATTCTATTTTTAACTCTTTGAGGAACCTCCACACAGTTTTCCAGGGTGACTGCACCAGTTCACATTCCCACCAGCAGTGCAGAGGGTTCCCCTTTCTCCACATCCTGTTGTTTCTTGTGTTGTTAATTCTAATGCTGACAGGTGTGCAGTGGTAGTTCATTGTGGTTCTGATTTGCATTTCCCTGATGATGAGTGATGAGCATCTTTTAATGTGTCTGTTGGCCATCTGGATGTCTTCTCTGGGAAAATACCTCTTCATGTTGTACTTGCTGCAACTCTATTACAATAGCATTGGCTGTATTTCCTATGCCCAAACTTTTATTCATAGGATTAACTCATTCCTTAACTGGAAGTCTGTAGCTCCCATTCCCTTTCACACACACCCCCCTTTTTTTTTACCCATTCCCTCCACCTCCCTCCACTCTGGCAATCATCAGTTAGTTCTTTGTTATAGGTCTGATTCTACTTTTTGTTTAATCACTTATTTTGGTTTTTTACATTCCACATAGAAGTGAAATCATATGGTATTTGTCTTTCTCTGACAACCTCTTATTTTATTTTTCACATGGAAGTTGCACATGATCAAAACACTTTATAAATTCCACTTTTCTAAAAATTTGCAAACTTAAAAATTATATTAAATTACTTATTGTGCTACCTTTTGTATTTACTTTCACTTAGCAATTATTCTTATTCTGTATCTACACAATTTATTTTTTTAATTAAAAATAGAAGTTTCTTTGTGATGAGCATTATCATCACATGGTATTATATGGAAGTGTTGAATCACTCACTATATTGAATGCCTGAAACTAATATTATACAGTATGTTAACTAGCTGGAATTCAAATAAGAACTTTTAAAAATAGCAGTTTTTGTGTCAGCCCTGGGTTTGTAACTAGCTCTGAATTTAGAACTTAGGCTAATTGCTTGCCCTCTCTAACCCTAATTTCCTCATTAATCAAATTATTTCTTACGTCATTGGGTTGTTTTGAGAACACTATTATTCAATATAACTTTCTGAAATGATGGAAATATTTTATTTGCACTGTCAGTATGGTATCCACAGCTCTAATGTGGGTATTGGGCACACATGAAATGATCCATAAATATTTGTTGAATGAATAAATGAATGAATACAAAATATAAATTGTACCCCAAACTAACCGTTAGTGTTCCTAAAAACATGTACAAAAAGCTCTGTGTCCAAAAAATGAACCATAGATAAGTCACGAAGGAGGTTTCATTTCAGGTAGAGAAGTAAAGACCTAATTATACCCATTCTATTTTTTCCAGCATTTCTTGTGCTCTAGAGTGTTATTTTCCTTTCTTTCACATTGAACTGATACAACAAGCATCTAGCTGAAGCCAGATTCTCTATTTTTCACCAGACCCAGTGATCTCCATCCTTGAACCAATTGTAATTAGTGAAGCTAAAGTTGCCTTTTAGTAGATTCAGCACTTTTTGTCTTCAGTTGCTTGCAAAAAAAAAAAGGGGGGGGGGTAAAATATAATAAAATGCTCAAACAATTGCATAAGCACTGCCACAAAAATTGGATGAAATACCCAAACCGAACGCTGTCATATGGTAGGTAGCTCAAAGAATCTATTCCTCCATTATCTTAAGCCAGAAGTGCATGGTTCCAAGGTGGCTGGGAGTTACCAGTATGAAACACAGGCTTGTGTGCTGTGCGGAAATCCAATGTGTGAACAATGAGAACTGCCTGAATTCTAGAGAAGCCTGAAAAGTATATTCATATAGATTCAAATAATTTTGTAAATACCTCTAGAATTACTTGCTAATTGTTTACATGGCAGTGACTATCGTAATAAGTCGACTATAAATGGTTACAGATAATTCATACCTTTTCTTGATCTCTTCATTGCAGGTACCATCCCTGCCTTAATCAATCTATTAAAAGGCTCCAAAATAAAATTGCAGTGCAAAACAGTTGGGTTACTGAGTAACCTGTCGACCCGGGCCAGTGTGGTGCACGCTGTCGTGGCGGCCGGAGGCGTGCCAGCTCTCCTCGGCTTACTGGCTTCCGACGAGCCTGAGCTGCATTCTCGTTGTGCTGTCATTTTATATGACGTTGCCCAGCTGGAAAACAAGGATGTTATTGCCAGATATGTACGTTTCTTTCATAGAATATCATTTTGCCTGACAGCAATTCCTCCAGGGCAGAGGCCCTGCTGCTGAGCCAGGGGGGACACCCCCAGGGAGGAGCGCGGTTGGGGTGGCAAGGAGCAGGCCTGGTGCCATCCCTCGGGGGCCACGGTGAAGTGGCCTGGGACAGTAGCAGGGCCAGCGCAGCGCAGGGTGTCGGGTGCCTGTCCCCTTCCCCAGGGCGGCACCAGGGTGCGGGAAATGCTACCAGCATTGGCCTGTGGCTCCACAGGGGCCTTGGCCCTGGGAAACCTATCACTTGGCCAAGGCCGCCTGTCGTCTGTCTGGAGGGAGGCGTCAGTGGTCCTGTCTAGGCCACTGGCTGCAGGAGGCGCTGAGGAATGGCCAGGGAGAGCTGGTGGCTCTCCATCCTCTCTGGCTCAGCTGATCCTTCCAAACACATCTGGTCCTCATGACTCGTTCACCCTGGCCTTCCTTAAGTTTTGAGCCTTTATGTTCACTAGGCCCAGGGCCTGCTGACACCCTGGTCCCCAGTCCCACGGTGTCACTCAGGGAGGCGTGTATCTCTGTGTCTGCCCCCAAGAAGGAGGCAAGCGGCCCCTAGGACAGTGGCCATGGAGGGGCTCATCCCCGCGGGAAGCTCACCCACACTTACGGGGCCTCAGCATTACAGATGTGTCCTGCCGTTATTGAAAATGAGGCTACGTTTACCTTTCTTACAGTTTTGCATTATTTCTGTTACTGGAGAGAAAGCCATCTTTACTCCAATTAAATTAGGAAATTATATTAATATTTAAAAGTAGTTTGTGTTGCACCAATATAATTACCAATTACCAGCACAATGTCTACAATGGCAAATATTTCCAAATTGGCAGTGTATTCAATTGATCTTATTCAGTTGCTTTACTTTTTAGATATTTATCACATGTTGCAGTGAACTTGTAACCTTAACTTATTTTGGTGTAGAGGAGGCTATTTTATGCCTAAACTTGTATTAACTGTCATTTAATGTGACACCAATAGACACATTTGTTTATGGGCATTCTCTCCTACATAAGCAGATTATTATAGTAAGAAGACTATAGATTTATGTTTTTAAACAAAGATTGCATAAATCTTAAATAATTCAATTGTAATGAATTTTTTGTTTCTTTATTTTTAGAATGGAATCCCAACTCTGATAAGTCTTTTGAAGTTAAACATAGAAAATGTGCTAATAAATGTAATGAACTGTATACGGGTATTATGTATGGGAAATGAACAAAATCAAAGAGCAGTGAGAGACCATAAAGGCATCCAATATCTTATCACATTTCTGAGTTCTGAGTCAGGTGAGCCTCAATTTCTGTATTATTTCTAAGTGAGCAAGTATATCAAGTGAAGCAAATACAGGTTAGACTTGTCCTACCTGAATACATGTCCTGGATTTATCTTAGAATGGAACTAGACATATATAATATACACGAAGTATCTGGAACACTCAAGTTCAAATGCCAGGTTTATAAAAGGAATTGACTCCCAAAGCCATAGTCTAAAAAAAATTTTAATTAGATTTTTCAATAAATGGAAAAACTGGCATAAATCATGAAAATAATGTAATGTGCCCAGGGACTCGAAAAGATAACTCCTTGTGTGAATAACACATATATTGATCATTGGGAACATTTTATAAGTTACAGCAAAAACTTCAGATTTGCTGTTAGATATTGGATATCAGATTCTAGATCGTTAGGCCAATTACCACACCTGAGGTACGCATCAGCACTAAGAACAGCACAAGCTATGGGGTAACTCTTGAAGGCACAGCAAATGGTCTCTTAGGTTCTCTAAGAATTTTCTCATTTCAGTGAGCATACACATAAAAGGGTGAGTTTCAAATCCATGGTTTTCCCCAAATTTGAGGGGATAAAAAAATTGTGGAGAAGCTTTCCTATTTTTCTTCCTCCTACTTTCATCTTTCTGTCCTAGTTCTCTAGGAATAAATACAGGAAAAATGTGTTGGTTAACATGTAAGACAGGGTTATGGAAAAGGGAGTTGTTGCAGAAAGCTTTCTTTTACTTTAGAGCTTCAAAGTTAAGGAATTATCATCTTCTAAGAACCTCTCTTGTATAGGGAAGTCATTTGAAAGTCCTTTCCCTTTATTACAAATCCCTAAGGTCGTCTGCTCTAATCGGCCCTCTATCAGTAACTGTGCTCTACTTTATCTTTTTTGGTGGTGATGGTAGGTAGGCTCCATGCCCAGGTGTAGCCCAGCACAGGGCCTGGATTCAGGACCCTGAGATCAAGACCTGAGCTGAGATCAAGAGTCAGACACTTAGCCCACTGAGCCACACAGGTGCCCCTCCTTTATAATTTTTAAGAATAGCATTAGAGATAATGCACAGAATCATCCAGTCACTATGCGCTGCTACTCAGCTGAGACTAATATAAACTGTAGGTCAACTATACTTCATTAAAATAGCATTAGAGAGAGCCAGCTTTTATGCTTATTTTAGCCATAGAATTTTTACTTTTTTATAATTGTTCTTTATTGTATCGTTTGTGTTTTATCTCCTTGATTAAAATTTAAAGATGGGGGGGGTGGGGCGCCTGGGTGGCTCAGTTGGTTAAATGTCCAACTCTTGATTTCAGTTCAGGTCATAATCTTGGGGTTGTAAAATGAGCCCTGTGTCCAGTTCCATGCTGGGTGTGGAGCCAGCTTAAGGTTCTCCATTTCCCTTTGTCCACACACCCCCCCCAGCAAAAAATGTAAAGACAGGGACTAGTTTTTCCCTATCCTTTTTTTTTTTCGTCCTCCCAACCCTAGATGCTAGAACAAAGCACAAATTATGGAGGCAATTTGAATAAATAAGCAGGACATAAATTCATGAAAGAAAGCTATAGAAATAAATTGTTGAAATTGTTTCTTTGTGGGCTCTAGCCATATCTAAATGAAAGTCACTTATCCTATACTGTAATCTATATTATCTCCTCATTCCAAGGAAGATAATTTTGAAAAAAAGTTAGTTATTTTATTCTCTTCATTTATAATTTATAAATGCTTCGTTTATAATTCTAGTGCTGTAACAAATAATTCTCTTGGCTGTTAGCTGGTTGAGCTGTAGGGGATCACAAAGGAATTTTATTAAGCCCAATATTGTCTTAACCATTGTCAACCACTCTAAGATTTCATGGATTAAGGTAAAATGGCCCCAAAGCAAGAGTCACATGCAGTTTCTTGAGACTATGGATTTATTAACATCTCCTTAGTCTTGACCCCCCATCTCTAGGAGTTCCTCAACCTCTGTTGAGTTTGGTTTGTCTTAAGCCTTTGCCTCACCCATCTTTAAATCTTTAGCTGCTTATTTCACACTCTAGCACTCATGTTTGTGCCTGTGTTCATATTCTAATTCCCAGATTTCATCTCTTTTATTGCACACAATTGTCCTGCTCTGTGTTGTTAACAAAGGTCTGTATGACACCACCATGGAAACTGAAATATGTAACAGAAAGTATACAAAATGCTTTTCAAATGCAAACTATCTGAGGAAAGCTTACAGAGCACTTCATCCTTCTTAGAATGATTATTCACACATTTCAGTGCAGATGTGTTTTCTCCACACTCCCTGGGATCTTCGGTCATATTTAGTATACGCAATCACTACCTTCTAAAATCTGAAAACGTTGGAATTCTGTTCACAAGAGTTTTAGATAGGGGGCACCTGGGCAGCTCAGTAGCGAGCATCTGCCTTCGGCTCAGGTCGTGACCCCGGGGTCCCGGGATCCGAGTCCCACATCAGGCTCCCCACAGGGAGCCTGCTTCTCCTTCTGCCTGTGTCTCTGCCTCTCTTTCTGTGTCTCTCATGGATAAATAAATAAAATCTTAAAAAAAAAAAGAAAATGCTAAAAAAATAATGGAAGTATACAAATTGTTGCTAAATCCTGAGGGAGTTCTCTAACTTATTCTTACAAATTTTCTGTAAGTTTTAAAGAGAACAAATACAACTGGTTAATAAGATGTATGAAACTATTTATTCAGCAGTAATAAAAATATGAAATAAAATGAGATGATATTTTGCTTATCAAATTAGCTAAATTTATGTATTTATTCTTAATATCAATTCTTAAAAAGATACAGCAACATTGAAACTCATACTCTGATGGAAGGGTAAGATGCATTATCATTTTTGAAAAGTAATTTGCTGTGATGCATTAAATTATTCCAGTAATTCCTGGGACTCTATATTAAGGGCAAAAACAGGAAGGAAAAATAGCTTATGTGCCAGGATTTCTCCTAAACATTGTTTAAAACAGTGAAAAGTTGGAAATGATGTGTATTTTTTTTAAATGAGTGGATAAGGAAATGTAATACACTCATTAATGGAATATTTAGGAGACACTGATGTTCATAAAAATGGGAAAATGTTTTACTGGTAAATTAAAATTCAAGATAGTGTACATATAGTGCAACTATATTAAATATGTTTACAACATTACTTAAATATATCTTTTTCTTTAAAAAGTGAATGAGATTAAATGAAGTATTTATGTTTGGGTGGTGAGAATCTGGACAGTTTTATTTCTGTTTTTCTTTACTTTCTAAATTTTTTATACCGTCTGTAAGTTTGACTTTATAATATGGGAATCTAATGACAAGTTGCAATTTTATATTTTTAAAAGATTTATTTAACTGTTTCTTGAATTCATTTGAAGATGTGTTGAAAGCTGTATCTTCTGCTACAATTGCTGAGGTTGCACGTGACAATAGGAGTGTTCAGGATGCTATGGCAGCGGAAGGAGCCATCCCTCCACTGGTGGCTCTTTTTAAAGGGAAACAACTTAGTGTCCAAGTGAAGGGTGCAATGGCTGTGGAATCACTGGCAAGTTACAACCCATCTATACAGAGGGCATTTCTGGAGGAATCATTAAGTAAATATCTTTTAAAACTTCTCAAGGTAGGAATTTTATGATGACATTTTTCTTAGACAAAGTATTCAATATTGAACTTAGGTAAAGTGAAAAGGTAACTAAAACCAATTTTAGAATAAAACTTTAAAAAAAGATTTTATTTATGTATTTATTTAAGAAAGAGAGCTCGTGCATGTGGAGGGAGGGAGAGAGAGGGGAAAAGAATCTTGAGCAGATTCCATGCTGAGTGTGGAGCTCAACATGGGCTCAATCTCACAACCCAGAGATCATGATCTGAGCCAAAACCAAGAGTCGGACGCTTAAACAACTGGGCCACCCAGGGCCCCCTAGAATAAACTTTTTATAAAATATTCCTACCGTGTTCAGTCAATGCTTATTGAAAGAATGAATTTTTTTTATAGGCATTTCAAATAGATGTTAAGGAACAAGGAGCTGTAGCCCTTTGGGCCTTGGCAGGACAAACCCTGAAACAACAAAAGTATATGGCGGAACAGATTGGATACAACTTCATAATAAGCATGCTTTTGTCACCATCTGCTAAAATGCAGTATGTTGGTAAGTCATGTTCTATGCGTCGATTTGCAGTGTAGAGCAGCACATTGAAGCATCAGACCTACTTCTTGTTTTTCTTTACCAGGAGGTGAAGCAGTCATAGCCCTAAGTAAGGATAGCAGGATGCATCAAAATCAAATATGTGAAGGGAACGGAATTGCACCATTGATTCGCTTACTGAGGATTAGTAAAATAGCCGAAGGCACACTTCTGAGTGTCATCAGAGCAGTGGGGTCCATCTGTATTGGTTTGTAAATTTTTTTCGATTCTTAAAATATCGGTAAGATACTTCCCTTCCTCTCTGTCTCCATTGATAAAGCCGTAAATCATATTTAATCTATAAGAGACTTAACCTTTTTTTTTATTTCTCTAAGACCTTAATGAGTAAAAGTGGTGTAATTATGAATTTTTAAAAATCAGTTTTGCCCTTCATCTCTGGTTAAAAAGAATAATGAGGACAGTGAGCCTTGGTTATTTTGAGTTAAAGGAATCTTATTTTTTTAAGTTTAAGAGAGAAATATTTCTTCTTTCGAATCTCAAGAACTATATGTTTTATATAGAGTTTCTAATGCTGGGGCACATTTTTCAATTCCAGTCTTTTTCCATAACGATTCTTTCTTTTTATAAAGTAGCCAGTAGGTCTAGTTGTTCCTTTGTATTTCCATATAATTTAAAAAATTAATCTGTCAATTTCTGAAAAAAACTTCTATTATTTATATTGGAATTACATGAAATCTATAAATAAATTTGTGAAGAACAGACATCTCAATAATAGTAAATCTTCTGATCCATAAACACAGTATATCTCTCGACTTGTTTAGGTCTTCTTCAATATCTCTCAGCAATGACTCCTAGTTTCCAGTACACAATTCTTGTATATATTTCATCTTAGGTATTTTGTATTTTAAAACTGTGCATAATAAGTTTTGACTGAATGCTGGACATTGTGAGTTATAAACTCATCAGCACTGGATTTTATTGTTTTCCTTTAAAGGGAGGTATGCTCTGTTGTGGCATGCAGTTATCCTACTTGGGATCAGTTAAATCCTTTTGCAGCTAGTTTTCAAGCTTTATTAGGACAAGTCTAGAGCAGGGTTTTCTCTGAAACTAACTTACCTCCACTATTAAGATGATATCCTTCCGAGGACTTGATTCTTTGTATAGCGCCTTGAATTATGAGGTATCTGAACTCTGGTTACAGAACACAAGCCATTCCTAGCCCTGTGCGAGCTCTGAGAATTGTTCAGCCTACTGCTTGTGGTGGTTCTTTTCCAAACTTAATGGAGTTTCATCCTATTATTAACACATGAAGATTCAGTCAAAGATTTGAGGGTATTCTTATTGCAGTACCATCATCATTTTCCTAATCATTATCATTAAAATATTCATTTGGGGGGACCCATCTCCAGCACCTTAACCCTTGGAAATCTCCCTGCTTATTCCTTTTCCACCTGCTCTGAAGTTAGCAATCTCTTTTCTTTGCTTCAACGTATTTTTCTATACCCCTGTTAAAGCACTTATTGCTTGTGCTGAAATCATGTATTTGAGTAGTTGTTTCCCCTATAGAATATAGACTCCTTGAGGACAGAGACTCTAATTCCTCTTTTCCACTTTTTTTTTCTTTTAAAGTAGGCTCCACACCTAGTTGGGAGCCCAATGCAGGGCTTGAACTCACGACCCTGAGATCAACACCTGAGCTGAGATCAAGAGTCAGACACTTGACTGAGCCTCCCAGGCACCCTCTAATTCCTCTTTTTACCTCTACTTCTTACTTCAGTTCCTGATGAATTAGGCATTCAAAACCTGTCAGCTGAATCAAAAATATTCATGTGATCAATGTCTGTGCACACCCCTGGGTGGCCAGTGGAGGGGCGGGGGGGAGTAGGATAGGCGACAAGGAAACAAACAGGTTCTTTGCTACTTCTATTTCCTCCAGTTCCTTCAAACTTCCCCAGATGATAATAAGTGCCTTCTCTTTATTGTTCAGAAGAGAGGTCCGAACTTGTATTTATATTTAAGTATATAAACCTGCTGTGTACGTGTTGTGACTTTTGTTGGCAAAATAAGAGAATTAGAATTATTTGTACATCTACTAGACAAAGATGACAAGTTTTTATACTGAGATTAGGCCTACAATTTAAAGCTATTCTGTTATAAAGGGAGATAGTAAGATTATCTTTTTAGTATGTGTATTTAAGGAATCTACAAATTTTAACCAGGTGATTTACTCTATTTTTTTTAAAAAAATTATGTAATACAATAGTAACTATAAGCATAAGTATCTTGCAAATAATAAATTTTTAATAAATGATAGCTATTATATCACTGTTCTTTGATAGACTAACATTTCTTACTTCTTGGTTTTGTGACTATTAGAAAACCATCCACACTCCTAATAGTAATTTTTCAATGTTTATTCATTTTGCCTTTAAAAAATTAGTTCAGGTAAAATAGTGTTGATATAGCATTTCCATTTGTAATTTATTAACCGTATTATGCTAGAACACTTAACCAACCCAACATATCAAGCTGTGTTTGACTTTACCATTTCTAAGATGGAAAGAAATATTATCTTACTGATGTGTATATTCTTATAGGTGTTGCCCATACAAGTAATCCTATCAGTCAACAATTCGTTGTACAAGAAAATGCCTTCCCAGTACTTCTTCAACTACTGAGAAATCACCCTTCACCTAACATCAGGGTAGATAAAAGTCTTTAAGGGTTTTCTTTTTTCTGATATAGTAAAAATGAACAGAAATGTGACTTTCTGAGAATAATTTGTATCTTTATGTGAATTCACAAGTATAATAAAAAATTTAACATTTATTTATTTATTTTAAATATTTATTTATTTATTCATGATAGAGAGAGAGAGAGAGAGAGGCAGAGACACAGGCAGAGGGAGAAGCAGGCTCCGTGCCAGGAGCCTGACGCAGGACTGGATCCTGGGACTCCAGGATCGCGCCCTGGGCCAAAGGCAGGCGCCAAACTGCTGAGCCACCCAGGGATCCCCAAAAATTTAACATTTTAAACAGTATCCTAGAAGTTTTAAATTAAAAAGTTGCTATAAAAATGGTAAAGATAAAGTAAATTTTATTAAAATATTAAATTTTCAAATAATTAAGCCTTATGGTTTACTTGTCTAATAAATTTTATTCCTCAGATATTTGATTATTCACAGAATTTCTTCCCTACTTCCTCAGATATTGGTTGCTAAATCTGGGTGGGGATAATGAGGATGTGTGATTTATGTAGCAAAATTTCTCAAGTATAAGTGATTCCTATCAGTATTGCACTATCAGAACAGCTTTACCTTCTCCCAAGCAGCCTACGTTGGCCAGCAACAATAGTTTTCTCAATATGAATATTTTATGAGTTGTTTGAGTCATTCACTATTCTATTTACTTTTAGTAAACTGCCTTTAATAAAATGACATTCACATCTATTCAAATCCTCTACCAAAGCTTTGGAAGTTTAGGACATCTAGAGTTAGCCAGGCAGGAAATTATAACAAAATATACATTTTCTCTTCAAAATTTGCTATGAGTTTTGTTGGAAATGAGAAAACAGAAATATGTAAGTAAATACATCATTATTTCTTTTAAGGAATGTGTTATCAGAAAAGATGTCATGTAGCTTTTCTGGCTATGAAAGAGATTATTCTATCATAGGAGTTGATTAGGGAAACAAAAAGAAGGACGATAATGCTAGCAATTTTTTGGCTTGAATTGTATGTAAAAACTGACTTTCAAAGTACAAATAAATTTCATAAGACTATGGAAAATGCCATTTAAAAATATTTTTATTTTAAAACATGCAATTTCATGGCAAAACGCTTTACTTCAATTGCGTCCACCCATATTTCAGTATATATTTTCTTTTTTTTTTTAAGATTTTATTTATTTATTCATGAGAGACACAGAGAGAGAGGCAGAGAGACACAGGCAGAGGGAGAAGCAGGCTCCATGCACCGGGAGCCCGACGTGGCATTCGATCCCGGGTCTCCAGGATCGCGCCCTGGGCCAAAGGCAGGCGCCAAACCGCTGCGCCACCCAGGGATCACCCCGCCTTTTTTTTTTTTTTTTTTTTAGATGTGGAAGGGATACAACTATGCACTTAAGAGCATACCTTCTCACATTTCCAGCTGGCTCTGGTTGCTTCCCCCCAGGCCTTCCAATGGAGCTGCGTGGTTGTGCTGGCACATGGAGGAAGGATATTTTCCCAGCTTTTAAAAATTATAAGGGACATTTCTCCAGACATTATAAATGCCACTCTCTAAATATTAGAGAATTATAATCAGTGAACTATATAGTATCTTTGGATTAGTATATCCTATTTAAATGTTTATATAATGAAATATGTCATTTGATAAACCATGAATGAAAAGAAAATTAATTTCTGAAATCAATTAATTAGGTTGAAGTGGCATTTTCCTTGGCATGCATTGTCCTAAGGAATGATCTGTTACAGAATGAATTACAAGAAAACGAAGGATTTAAATATGCCGATGTCCTCTATCTTCTTCACTCACAAGATAAGGTAATATCTTCATAAAATGTTAGAGCTCATGTAGGAAGGTTCTTAGACCACATAATCAAATTACAAGTCTTTTTAACAGCAATGTTTAAATATATCACATAAGATGTAAAATCTTTTTGGTAGGTCATTAGTTTGTAATGATGAAATACTACTGTTCCATATTTTCCATAGTTGTCATATTTCTTGAAAATGTTGCAATTTGAATGCTTGAAGAACCAATAAGTCTCTTTTGTCTTGGAGGTGTTGAAACTTTTTCCTAATTTTATGAGTTTTCCAGTCTCAGTCATCCACTTCTTACCCAGTATTCTAGAGTGGTGCTTCTCAAACTATTTATGGTTAAGGAAAGCTTTTTCCCCAGCAATCTGTTATACGGAAGATAATTAAAAACAAACAAAAACTTTAACTTTTGAAATAATTTTAGATTTTCCAAAATTTGCAAAAATAGTATGGAGTGTTTCTTTTTTATTTATTTATTTATATTTTTTTAAATTGGAGTTCAATTTGCCAATATATAGCACAACACCCAGTGCTCCCCTCAGTTCCCGTCACCCAGTCACCCGTATGGAGTGTTTCTAGCATATCCTTTATCCACCGTTCCTGGATATCAGCAGGGAAATTAACATTGATACCATAACTATTAACTCATCTCCAGATTTTATCTAAACTTCACCAATTTCTTACCAATGTCCTTTTCCTCTTTCAGAATCCGATGCAAGACCTCCTATTACAGCTAGTTGTCATGTCCCTTTAGTCTCCTTCAATCTCTGAAACACCATCCTTTGTCTTTCATGACTTTATGTCTTCCATGATTTTGACATTTTTGATGAGTCCATGCCAGTTACTTTGTAGAATGTCCCTCAATTTAAATTATCTCATGTTTTCTCATGATTAAATTGAGTTGGTGTGTTTTGGCAAGAACACCACAGAAATGCTGTGGTCTTCTCCACTCACCTGCCCAGTGCATCATTTCAGGAGGTACAGGTACATGCTGCTGTTACATCTTGTAACTGGCAGTGCTAACCTTGGGTTCTTGGTTAAAGTAGTGCCTGCCATATTTCTCCACTGCAAAGTCACTGTATTTCCCTTTCTCAGTTAACAAGTTTCTCAAGGTGAGACACTTTGAGACTATGCAAATACCCTGTTTGCATGTACTTTTGCTCACCAATTTTAGTATCCGTATACGCAACAATGATTATGTGGTATTGGCCTAATGGCAATGTTAAAAAGTTGTCTTTTTTTTTTAAATCAAGTTTTTATTTAAATTCCAGTTAGTTCATACAATGTAGTATTAGTTTCAGGTGTACAATTTAATGATTCAACACTTTCACACAACACCATAGCTCATCACAAGTGCCTTCCTCAATCCCCACACCCACCGAATCCTCCCCCTACGCACTGCCCTCTGGTAACCATCAGTTTGTTCTCTATATTTAAGAGTTTGTCTTTTGGTTTTCTTCTTGCCCCACCCCTGTTTGTTTGTTTCTTAAATTCCACATATGAATGAAATCATATGGTGTCTATCTTTCTCTGACGTATTTCACTTGGCATAAAACACTCTGGCTCTGTCCACGTCATTGCAAATGGCAAGATTTCATTCTTTTTATGGCTGAGTAATATGCCATTGTGAATATAGACCATATCTTCTTTATCCACTCATTAGGTGATGGACATTTGGGCTCTTTCCATAATTTTGTTACTGTTAATAAGGCTGCTACAGACATCTTCTTCTTTGTATATTTATTAGTTGGTATTTAACTATAAGAAGAGCTGTTACTTTTGAATGCTAACTCCCAGTTTCTGCAATCCTCTTGTCAACCATTTTGTGGACTATCACTGGTCCATGGGCCACACTTTGAATAGTACTAACCCCAGAGAAATTTGATACCTTTTGTTGTCTGCAGTGCATTTAGCCATCAGGGAAGAAAATTGCCAACTATCTCTGTCAGTTCTGTTCTGGGGGACTTAGGAGGAAGAAAGGAGGACCATAAGGAGAGAAATGAACTCACTGTATTATTTTCTTAAATATAGAATTCTACTCTACTATAGTATATGAAAAGATGGAGATGTGCTGCTGTAATAATACGGGGAGTAGAGGGCAAAGAGCCTGAATTTGTGTCTGACTAACTCTCTAAGCCCCCTTTCTTCTCTGTTCATTCATTCATTTTAGTCTCATTACCCTATTCCTCAGGGACACCCTTCTCCTTTTTCTTCTACTCTTAATCATGCTCCTTTTCTTCCCAGCCTGTTCCCACCTGCTTCACCTACTGGACCCTATTTCTTTGCATATTCCTAATACTTTACTTCTTACTTTATGGCCAGGTGACTACTTTGTGTGTACATAATTTTTATTATGGAACATTTCAAACATATATAGAATAAAAGAGTAGCACAATGAACTTAAATATTCCTATGACCCAGCTTCAGCACTGGGTCAACTCACGGTCGGTCTTATTTCATCTATATACCCACTCATTCTTCCTAAATTATTTTTTTAAGATTTACTTATTTATTAGAGTGAGAGACAGGGGTCGGGGGAGCAAGAGACAGAGAGAGAATGGGAGCAAGTGTGCACATGCACAAAGAGGGGAAGGAGGCAGAGGGAGAGAATCCTTAAGCAGACTCCCTGTTGAGCACAGAGTCCCTGCAGGGCTCTCATAACACTGAGATCATGACCTGAGCCAAAATCAAGAGTCAGACGCCCAACCGACTGAGCCACCCAGGAGCCCCTCGTCGTATGTTACTTTTGAAGCAAATCTCAGGCATCATATAATTTTATTGGTAAATATTTTAGTATGTACATGTAGAGCTTTTATATAATGATTAACAGTGCAGAAGAAAACTCATTAAATTAATGGTTCTTTCTGTACGATACTGTTCAAACAAAATATTAAAAATAAGATTTAGTGACAAAATTCTTTTCGGTATTTCTGGAAGATCTACCATATTTGTTCATCTTTGGCAAATGAACTGATTCTAAGGAAGAATGGGCTTTTGCTCTGTTTACCAAGTCCAAGAATATTAAAACGTGATTTTTAAATCATCTTTCTTTTTATTTCCCCTTAGGATATAGTACGGATTTTTACAAGTGAACTTATTTTAAGAGATGATAGAGATCATCCCACAAGGCCTAAAATGTAATATATAGCATGCTATACAAGGGAAGTTCTGATTTATCAAATCTACTTTGAAATGTTGATTGAAAATAAAAATACGGGGATCCCTGGGTGGCTCAGCAGTTGAGTGCCTGCCTTCAGTCCAGGGCCTGATCCTGGAGTCCCGGGATCAAGTCCCACGTCGGGCTCCCTGCATGGAGCCTGCTTCTCCCTCTGCCTGTGTCTCTGCCTCTCTCTCTGTGTCTCATGAATAAATAAAGAAATGCATCTTTAAAAAAAAGAAAAATCGATTAAAACAAAAATATCGAGGGTTAATGAAATTATGGTATTTCTTGTTACTATTTATTTATTTTCATACTCATTAGCCTACCACAGCCCACTTCTCTATTTTATATGTTCAATAACATTCTGGGTTAGCTTTATTACCTGTTTTCCCCAATAGTGTCATATTTTACTCCCAGAGCGAAGAATGAAATATATTTAGATGGGCAACAATTTGAAATCTATTACTTTGAGTAACATAAAAAATGAACTAAGTTAAAGATAATGCATGTTTCTCCTATTTCTAGGATATTTGTTTAAGGGCAGGCTATGCATTAACCCTTTTTGCCTTCAATAATCGCCTTCAACAATACCTGATATTGGAAAGTGGAGTAATGACCATATCAATTTTTGAACCTTTTCTTGAATCAACAATTGAAACAGAGAAGGCAATGGCAGCATTTCAGGTATAAAATTGGAAGTTAAAACCTCAAATCAATAAATACGTCATTTTAGTCAAAATGGAAAAAATCAGAAAAAAATTGATCTGGAAAAGCATTTACCAATTTATAAAATTCACAGTGTTTTTCGCACCAGCCCTTTGTACTTCATAAAAATGCCATTATTTATGAGGGTATCTTCACTTATATACAATTTTAGAAGTTACATGGCACTTTTTGCCTCTGTACTTTGTCTAATGCTCCTAACAAACCTGAGAGGTTGATGAGCAGATAGTATCACTGTCGTCATCCCCATATTATGGGCAGAGAAACGGTAGATAGAACCCAAGACAAGTTTTCTAACTGCAGATCACACTGATTCTTCAAGCTATGACAACTGGATGTATCTGGGCGCTTCTTTTTCTATCCTATGACCTTTCGGAGAAGTATGTTCTGTGAGCCCATACTTCAAGGATGCAATACAGTGGCCTGCCATGTTCACCACAGTGATCAGAGTGTGACGACTACTCTAATTCAAACCCTTTCCACTTGCTTTCCTTCTAATAGATCATATTAAATTACTCCCCTTGGCTTCCAGAGAAGTACCAAAAAAACATAAAAGCGTAATTAGAGAAGCAGAATGGAAAATGTTCGATGATTCTATGCTTCTTTTTTGTTTTCAGATTATCATCTTAGCTAAAGTCATTATAGATGTGGACCATATTACGTTGTCTGCGAGAGGTGTTACTATTTTAGTTGCTAGTCTGTATTCAATTCATTCCACTACTATTGTCCTGACAGGTAAGAAATAACTAGAAGATAGCTACATAAAACGACATCTGCATAAAGCTATTTTCAAAAAAACTTGTAATCTGAACAATAATAATAAACCTGGTAATATGTCACATGGTTTGAAGAAAGAATTGGTGTAAGTCTACATGGAACAATGGGAATCTATTCTGCACTGCAAATAGAAGCAGGGTAACGCTGAACATGGACTTTTTGATTTCCTAGTTACTTTTTCAACCCCCTAATTATTTTCTTAAGAATATAAAATGAGAATTCAACTATGAGCTACTAACAACAAAATTTACACACTGATTTATAATAGTAATGGCAGACTTATACTGCTATATACCTCTGTCTGGTTTTCTTTTGATCAACTTCACATTTTGCTTAACATTGAAGAGTTCCTTATGTTGCTAGGCAATAAAGCAAAGCAAAACAGTCCAGTAGAGTTCTTGGCACATTGAATGCTACTTGTGTAACTCTATCTACTCCAGAGCTAATTTTCCAGATGAATAATAAATTAATTGACTTGATATATCGCTCTAACACAACATGAAACAGTATCAGAATGACAACCATATGGAATGACTACTACCAAAAAAGTAAATAAGGTCTTTATTTTTTAACTGAAATGAGTAACTGAAGGAAAGGAAATTATACTTGTTGCCACAGAATATTTTTGCTTGGCATGGAAGGAAAAATTCATGCAAATGAAAACTTTCTGATGGAAACTAGCTAGGAAAGAAATATGTTTAAAGCAAATTATTAAGTATATTTTTATCTAAATAGCATTCTTAATTCAAGTCATAGTAATTCTGTGACTCTGAAAAACAATTGTAGTGGGTTTAAATTTTACTCCACAAACTCTTGTGTGCAAAAATACTATCTTTTTAAAAAATTTTTTTAAAAAGATTTATTTATTTATTTATGAGAGAGAGAGAGAGAGAGAGAGAGGCAGAGACACAGGAGGAGGGAGAAGCCTGTAGGGAGCCCGACGTGGGACTCGATCCCGAGACTCCAGGATCGCACCCTGGGCCAAAGGCAGGTGCTAAATCACTGAGTCACCCAGGGATCCCTGCAAAAATACTATTTTATACTAGCTTTCAAATATTAATTTTCTCAGGTTGGTAGGAACTGAATCTCAGAAATGACTGGGCTTTCTCTGCACTCCACCACCATAGTCTGATGCATCTCGAGTCACGTACATGTCGGGTATCTTAAGCAAAGCACAATATTCGGGCCTCAGATATAATGTAAAATAAGTGGTGTGCTCAAGGTCTAAGTCGACTAGGTTCCCAAAAAGAGGCTCCAAAGGCACAGAAGTTTTGCAAGGACTAGGATTTCTGTTGCCAAGTGTCAAGTGCACCACATAACCAGTCTCCCCACATGGCTCCTGTTCCTACTATCTCCTTCTCAATCCCAGATTCTCTGCTTGCCTCCATTTGTTTCCCATTTCCTACTCATCTTTAAAGACACCTTTCTCCCTTTCACCTAAAATAATGCCCTCTATAAACATAGGCTTTAGAAAATATATGCCTGAAAAAAGGATTATTTTTAGATACTTTTTACGTTAAGACATGCAACCCATCCTTCCCCATCCTGAAACAATAAATACAAAGGCCTTGGTATGTAAAGAAGGCCAGAAAAAAATATGCAAAAAATACAGGAACAAAACCCTGATAAATATCTTAGTGAATTATCCATCCACATTTATATGAGTGGATACACTTATATTTTAAAAATATGATGCACTTATTCCAACACAGCAACAATATTGTGAAAGAATATCACATGAAAGCTCTAAAAATAAAACACATATCCAAATGAAATAGTTTTAAGTTGGTAGTTGCACTTTTAATTACTGAATTACTTTATTATTTTCAATCCCCAAACATGTCTTTTTATGGCAAAAATTTCAATGATTTTAAATTTAAGTAATACATTGCTTGGGCGTAAAATAACATTAAGATCTTAACACAAAGCAATCTGAACTACAAAAAGGACATACTAATTTTTTTTACAGTAGTACAATCATTATGTTCATAGTTATTTAAAAAAAATCCACTAAACCTCAAAACAAAATATATTCTGAAGCCATGGGGAAGAAAAGCTGATTTTCAAAATTTCCTACTGTTAAATAAAGCTAATTATATTTTACTCTTTATAACAGAAAATCAAATCAAAATTTTGGGGAAAGAATTCTACATTTCATATTATATACATGCTTTTTCTTGGCTCTTCTTCATTAAGAGAGTCTTGTGACTGGACCCTTTTAAATAATATGTGTAAATGAACAAAAGTACACGATGTCAGTTTGAACCAATCACATAACAAATGTTTTTTTCTTGTTTAATTTATAGGGAATTTAATAGCCAGCCTGGCTCATTCCAGAGCTGGTATTCCAGAAGCATTTACCACATTAGGGACAATCCAACGACTCTGCTATCATTTGTACTCAGGGAAAGAAGAGGTAAAAACAAAAGTATTCTATAATTAAATATCTTAAAAATGTAATTGCCTCCCTTTAAGGGGCTAATTTCTCTACGGGTTAGCTATGTCATATACTAGTTCGTTACTAACTCAAAATTAGATGATGTTTCTAGTACTACATCTGCCATCCGTAATTCTCATTCCCACAAAATGTGCCCATTTAACTTCAATACTTGATTCAATATACAAGTAAGTACATTGATGATATAGAAATTTGTAATTAGAATATTAATAAGTCATTTCTATGATTATTCGGAATGCATGAAAGTGGAACCCACTGGACAGCTTTCCTTATGTGGCGTATGGAGGAGGCTAGGCTGCTCCAGGAGTGGTCTGCCTCTGACTGGTGCCCCCCACTCCCTCGGGGGCAAGGCAGTGTTCCTCCAACTGCAGGGCCCACAGGAATCACCTGGAGGCCTGGTTGCACCATGGATTGCTTGGGCTCCACTCGCAGTGTTTCTGACTGAGTACACCTGACATAGACCCTAAAATGTGCATTTCTAACAAGTTCTAGAAGCTGAAGCTACTAGCACAGGGGCCACACACGGAGAACCACTGTTCAAGGATGGAGACAGATGGGCACATTCAGCAGTCACAGGCTAGCGTGGAGACCAGCGGACTGACCCTCCGGTACCCGCCTGGGCCTGGCTTACGTTCATGCGATGGCGTTTCCTAGGCTGCCACTAACAGGTTTCACAGGAGCGGCTCAGGAATACACCCGAGCTCATATGAACAACCTCATTACCTCGGGGTTACAGGCCGCGGGTATTCCCTTCAAAAAAAGGAGACATCTACTTTTTCCGGGGTCCTGTAGCTGATACTCAGGCTGGTTTCCTTATTTTTGGCAGTAGAAAACTGAATTGTTTTCCTGAGCGTCTTATTTTTAACTTATTTTTATCCTATAGTCATTTACCTGGTTTCCTATTACAATCAACTGAGCAGTTCTGAAAAATCCAGCGTCCAGGCTGCACCCCCAAATAATTAAATCAGAGTTCCCAGGGAGGGGAACCCAGGTACCCAGTAACTTCTGTGACCAGCAGGGGGATCCCATGCCCAGTCAAGCCTGAGGCCCACTGTCCTAGGTCAGGCTCAGTGCTTCTCCCTGACTGCACGTGGGAACCACCTGCAACACTTAAAAACAACACGAATGCCCCGCTTCTACCCCCAAGGAAGTCTGATTCAGTTGGTGAGCTTTTTTTTTTTTTTTTTCGTTTTCTTCCTCTTTTCTCTTTTAACTGCTGGGGATTCCAAAATGCAACTGGGACTGGGAACAACTGTGGAAATGAGGGGCAGCTGACAGCTGGGCCACACTCCGGGCGGGGCCTTTGGGAGAAGGCCTCTTGGAGGTTCAGAACACAGCTCAGCAGGAGGGTCTCTTCCTGTAGGTCCGTGCAGCCTGCTCCTGCGCCCTGGGCTACTTAACTTACAACGCAGACGCTTTCCGCCTCCTCCTCAAGGAATGCCGCAGGAGGCCCAGTCAGTTCCTCCGCCTAACAAGGAACATCAGCAGGGACGCGAGCGTTAACCCGGCCTTCCTAAGGGAGTTTCAGTGGCAGCAGCAAGTGGGACTTCCCTCCTTAAGGTACTGGGTCTCCAGCTGAGGCTGCGGGAGGGGAATCGCCACAGGGGACTTGTGAGGGAGGGAGTTGAGGGAGGATGGAAGGAGGGAGGGGAGCTATTCCTGGGAGGAGTGAACGCAGGCCTCGCCCACGAGAGGGAGAATCCATCCTGAGTGTCCACTGCCAGAGCCAGTGTGAGTTCTGACCGGCAACGGCACCGCGTGTGCAGCAGGCGTACAACCAGGGCTTGCGGATCCTGTTTGGCCAAGGTGATTCACCTTTCAAAACAGCTGTCTGGGATTCTGCTTGCCACCAGGTCTGCCCCAGGAGCCCATTTCTGGGACATACTTGAGAGGCCCAAGCCAACCAGGAAAACCACCATGACCTTGGCATCAAGAAAACTCGGGGGGTTCTGAAGACCTCTAAACTTGATTCAAAGCTAGGCCAGACTCCCGGGGTAGAAACAGGGCCAAATCAGACCTGCGGCCAGAGTTAAGGCAGAACCTGACAGGCACTTACTTCCTCATCCAGGATCTGGCGTCAGTGTTGGGGTCTCATCAGAGCCAAAGGTTCTGAATGGAGAGGAGACTCTCTAGGATGGGCGTTATGTTCTGTCTTTAGTCGATACAGCTGAACTACAAGTCTTCTCTGTAACTGCCACGATTTGTGTAGGAAACAGAACTAGTGGATGATGCAATATTTACACTCCAATAATAGAACAGGACCCAATACTGCATCATGGTTCTGTAAATCAATTTTCAATATAGAGAAAAAGGAGTCCACCTTCATTTTAATTCTTGGAAAAACTGAGAACCCAAAACGATCTGATTTTATGTAAAAGACAGGGAAATCTAAATTAAATTCCTGTAACTGGCAGTGTTAAAGATACTAGTTCAAAAAATTAATTTATGGGACGCTTGGGTGGCTCAGTGGTTGAGCACCTGCTTCCAGCCCAGGGTGTGACCCTGGGGTCCTGGGATCCCACGTTGGGCTCCCTGCAGGGAGCCTGCTTCTCCCCCTGCCTGTCTCTCATGAATAAATATTAAAAAAACCCAAAACCCAAAAAAGTAGGATAAATAATGAAAAGTATAATCTTATATAGTTGCTCCCAGACTAGCCCATATGGCAACTTTTCAGGAATTAGAGAAAGATGACCCTTTTTCAGGATACTTTACTGTCATCTGCTGGAAAATAGGTGTAATAACTATACAAATCCACAGCAACTGAAGGTGAATGGCACCCCTTGGAATTGTGAACACTCAACTTTTGGGATTGGAAAGAGTGACCAGTTATCAGTGAACTTCTAAGCATGGTTAACAGGGGTGGTGAACTGGTAACTAATAATTACTCTTATAACCAATAGAGTCATGAACTCTTCTTAGAGTATTTACATGGACTATTCCCTTTATTTTCCATGACCATTCAGTGAAGGAGTTTGATTAAGTGAAACTATGGGAAATGTGCTAAAGATGATTAAGTTTGGAAACTCTGGGATGGGTAACAATACCCTTCCACGAAATATTCCTTGATACCACTACTGGCAAGTACAGTGATTGTGGCTGGAAACATGAAAGCATTTTTTGGGTGTAAATACCACTTCTCTATTCCCATCCTCCAACCAGCCCCAAGAGCAGATTAGAAAAGTCTCTGGATATGCAAATTTTGGACTATGGAGAGAGACATAATTTTACTGGTGTTAACTGACCCTGTATGAAAGCCCTCAACCTAAATGCTAACTTTCACGTTACCCTGTGGCCATGAAATTAGCACATGGACAGTTTGAAGCCTAAGATTCATTAAAGTGGGAAACAGCAAATGTTCCTCATCAAATTAACCAGCTACACATTTGTGATACCATCTTTAATGTATTAACTTTAAGCCAGACTTAAATTTTATTTTATACACATTAGTTACGTACACTCTGTTACTCGTTGGCTTGAAACACTTTATTGGTAAACCACTGCTTTGAAAATAAAGTCTTTGTGATCAACATGTTTTCCTTTTAGTTTAGAGAGAAATGGGGGACCATCCGTAACTCCTGTCTTTAAAAAAGGTAATGGATTTTTCTTTAGTCTCTGAAGTAACTCCTAGCCCTGAAACCTTACAGTTCTGTGTTCCACTTCTAAAAATCAGAATGTAGAGGTTATCCCCTAAAAAGTTTACCCATAAATTCTGCTTCTGTCATTTTGTGTATTTAAAATATCTTCCCATTTACAAAACCATGGTAATCATTTCTTTGAAGGCCTTCTCTACTAGATCACTTGGCAGAAACCCAGTCCTCACTTGTTCTCATAAGCCATGCATAGAAATAGGTCATTATTGAAACAAGTATGGCTTAAATTACGATCTTGCTATTATTTTGTTTCACGTACAACTTGTCTTTAAATTCTTAGGGTAAAGAAGCACACTTTTCCCCAGTGATACGCTAGTTTTATATATACTTGGTAGTTGTTGGCTGAGCGATTTAGACTTGCAGGATCGGAGTACAGACCTTACAGAGTTACTCACCGTTTCCTATTAGACAGGTAATAGGGAAAACATTACTTTTTGACTTCATTTATATGCTTAGTGCTTATTCATGTGTGCTTAGTGTAGGGCCAATATCAGTCTTTTTTTTTTTTTTTTTGTATATTATCCGATAGTTAAAAGCCAAGATTTGTTTATAAGTCACAAGTGGAAAGGGAGAGAATAAAAGAGAGAACGTCACTTATTCAGGGAGTGTCTGAGGAAAGGTAGGTTTGTGGGAGGTTAAATATATGAATATCATGAGTAGAAGAATATGTTTTGTTTCTTTTTTTTTTTTGAAGAATATGTTTTACATAGCTTCTTTAGTGTAAGTTATTTACACAAAGGAATAAAGTCAGTCGTTTATTTCTTCACTTAAATATTGTTTTCTTGTTTTGTTTTTTTAACATTGATTTTTACATAGCAATCTGTGTACCATTAATGGTCTGATAATGTCTTCACAGGCTTATGATAACAAAAGAAAAAATAATGACAATATAGCAAGTTTCTGATAAAGTTTCATTTAATATAAAATGTGAGATAGTACTTTTACACTTTCTTTTGAGTGTTAAGATATCCCTTCTTTTACAAAATGACGTTGGCATTTGTTCTTTTATTAGTCCCAATTTGGCATACTAAAAAGTTGGCAACCATATATTGGCCCCCACAAATTTTGCACTCTGACGTCTTAAAAGTCTGGAAGTTATGGATCCATTCTCTTAGTATGTTTTAATGATTTGAAGAAAATAGAATTATATAGAACCAAAAGCAATGAGACTAAATCTAGGACTCTTGGGCTTAAGAAAGAGATATTTAATTGTGACTGTCTAATTTTCAGGGAAAGAGCACCAAAGAAAATTAAAACCTAAAATTCAACCAAGAGATTCTTTGACTTTAATCCCTCCTATAACTAACTTCACGGGACTCTTCAAAACAACAAAAAAGACCACTGTTTCTCACAATATTTTTTCCTTTTCTTCTGCAATTCCATCAGACATCACAGAAGTATCAAGACCAAGAATAGTGTTTTTGAACCAACTTGGGAAACATGTACAAAAAGCTAATTCAGAACCTGCAGAAGGCTAATTAAAGCATTAATATGAAAGTATGAAGGAACTCCTGAGTAATCCTTTTAAATTATTTAATAATTTATGCTTTAGTAATCTCTACAATCAATGTGGGGCTTGAACTCACAACCCCAAGATCAAGAGTCACATGCTCTCTACTGACTCAGCCAGCTGGTACCCCCAAATTTTTTACTTTTGATTTTAATCTAGTTGTAGTAAAAATATATATAACATAGCTGAATATAAGCAGTTTAAATGGAAGTTCTTGATATTGATACTTTAAAAAAATATTTTATTTATTCATGAGAGACACAGAGAGACAGAAACATAGGCAGAGGGAGAAGCAGGCTCCCTGCAGGGAGCCCGATGTGGGACTCAATCCGGGGACCCTGGGGTCTCATCCTGGGCTGAAGGCAGACGCTAAACCACTAAGCCACCCAGGTGCCCCTTGATTTTGATACTTAATAGATTTTCTCTAGCCTGTTTACTGAAGTTTAACTTTAGGTCAGAGTTATAGTTTCAAAAACTAAATACAATTTTCTTGCACTTAAAACTATTAAAATATAGCAACTGATACAAGTGGCATAAGTAGTATATCTTTATCAAGTGTTAGAAACATGTAAAATTGATACGCTGGGCTAAAGAGGCCTGATTCAAAATAGCCCACATGTTAACACTCATTGTAATACCCTGAGATATTTAATGATAAATACTACAAATGCATGAGGCTTTAAAACGCAAAATGTAGAAATGTATACTTTTAGGACTTTAAAAAAAAAAATCTGAAATCACTGCCCACCAAGTATAAAAGTATGGCTAAAACCGTGGCCACCAGTATTGACCATTCTCCATACTTGAAGTATTTTTGGTTTACAACTGGAAAGTATAATGCTCTGTGGCTTAGAATCATGTGATGTCTTTGCCCAAAGAGGACCGTTTCCAGTAAGTACAAGTTTTGATGTACATCTGCTTCTATTTTACAGCAGGTAGATTTTTTTTTTTTTAAGATTTAGGGGATCCCTGGGTGGCTCAGTGGTTCAGCGCCTGCCTTTGGCCCAGGCTGTGATCCTGGAGTCCCGGAATTGAGTCCCACATTGGGTTCCCTTCATGGAGCCTGCTTCTCCCTCTAAAATCTAAAAAAGATTTTTTAAAGATTTTATTTATTTATTCATGAGAGACACAGAGAGAGAGATAGAGAGGCAGAGACACAGGCAGAGGGAGAAGCAGGCTCCATGCCAGGAGCCCGACGTGGGACTCGACCCTGGAATCCTGGGATCACGCCCTGAGCCAATGCTGAAGCCACCCAGAAGTCCCAGGCAGGTAGATTTGATACAAAATCAAGCTGCTTCACTGTGTCCTTTAAAGCCCTCATTTTTCTCTGTCCAATTGCTCAAGTGTCTCCTTACAGTCCACCTGGGCTGCACTGAACATATATATTACCTAGCAGTTATTTTCCCTAATGTGCCTTAACACAAACAATAATGATAGTGATGATGGCAGCTACAGGAACTTAGGGCTTTCCATGCAGAGTCTGAAGCCTATGCTTTTAGCCACTGGGCAGGAAGAGACCTCTCTAATCTTAAAATTTAATTCTAATTCTGGTGGATGTGCTAATATAGGAATTATGAGTGGGGGGAATAGCTTATTCTATTTCTATCTAAGGGATACATAATGCAAATGGTAAGAAACTGAGTCATTTATTCAGCACTGTTAAGGATAAGTATTCATATTAATGGAAATATTAAGCCTCTGTAGATGTAAAACAAAACCCTCCAAACAAACAGAGTTTTGACACTGGCCTTCTGGTGGACTAAAGAACATATTTTATGAATATGTTCAGGGTTGAGTATTAGGGATTCTTTGTATTCAATAATATGAGATACTTCCTGCGTTTCTTGGCCTACCAAGGCCATCCTACCACTCCGAAAACTTAAAGTATTTTTCCTGAAGTACAGCTCCTCCAGTAAAGATTATTTTTATTACCCTACATTTTTTCTTTTTAAAAATTATGTATGAGGGGCAGCTCATACAGTGGCACAGCGGTTTAGTGCCACCTGCAGCCCAGGGCATGATCCTGGAGACCCAGGATAGAGTCCTATGTTGGGCTTCCTGCATGGAGCCTGCTTCTCCCTCTGCCTGTGTCTCTGCCTCCCCCTCTCTCTGAATAAATAAATAAATCTTAAAAAAAAACAATTATGTATGAGAAAGGCCTCAGGATAAGAGGATTTCAGCAAATTGCCTGCCTTCTACCTGTACTATTAGCTAAGTCTACGACATACGCTTGCCCACATAGAGGTCAGTATTTCTCCCTTCCTTATCCCTTCCGTATTTCTCTCTTCTTTCTCTTCCCTTATTTCTTATGGCCAGTACTGAAGGCCCACAGATGTGGGATTTTTTCTCAAATTGTTCATTTACCTGTAGTTTCTCTTATTTATAACATGAACTCAATTTTGACATGTGTGCTTGTGGTACCTGGAGCAATTTTGATACTTAAAAATTTTTGATACTTATAATTGTTAAAAAAAAATTGAGATATCATTGTATAATATTGTGATAGTGGGAAGAAATTTTGGTCAATTTCCTTCCATACTTTGAATGCACTCTGATTGTGAGAGTCACAGGAAATACTTAAATTACTTCTCTGTGAATTCACGTTCACATGATACAGAACTCAAATAAAAATGAAAAGTGTGAATTCACAAACTAATAGTTTCTTCTAAATAATATTTATAAACCAATTCTATCATAGCTATACCTCAACAGCAAAGAATACAAAGTTTTACAAATATTGTCTGTTTCTATATGTTCCCTCATATGAATATTTTCTATTTCCAAATGGATAATTACAAAGCAATACTCTATGATCACAGTTCTTTAAAAAAAAAAAAAAAAAAAGACAGTACATTCAGTTACTTTAGACAGAAAAAAAGTGATTACCTGGTATAAAGTTTCAGATTCAAAGAAAATTATCAATAAACAAAACCAAAAACCTTTACATCTCATATATTTTCATTGATTAAATACAATTTCTAAAATAATGGCTATAAATATATGTGGTCAATCATATTTCTTAAAATCTCAGATGCATTTTAAGAAATGTATAGACAGACATCCCAACTGCTCCAGGGAAGACACCTAATAACATATTTTTATAATTAATAACTTGCATTTTGTTAGAGAGTCACCTTTTGTCTTCATTTAGAATTCTCTGATTTGACATGACTTTGACTTGGCTACTTTTCTAAAATTGTTTTCTCATTAGAAAAGTCAGGCTGTTTCAAAAAATAGCTTCTACTGATAACCATCAGTTTGCCAGGTGGGGAGGGGACTAGGGTGAGCAGGTGAAATAAGTGAAGGGGATTACGAAGTACAAACTTCCCGTTATAAGTCAAGGGATGAAAAGTAGAGTCGAGGGAATAGAGTCAATAGCACTGTGGTAACTTTGCATGGTACAGATGGTGAGACTATACTTAATCATAGTGTCATAATACATATAAATGTGAGTCATTAAGTTGCACACTGTAATATAATATTGTATGTCAACTGTACTTCAATTAACTTAAAGTAAGATACATAGAATATAATCTAAAAAAAAATAGCCTTTATAATCCTAATATGAGGAAAAGAGAAAAAAAAGTCTAAGCCTGTTTAATATGGGGCCAAGATTTAGCAGAATCATTGTATATCTTCCATGGTTTTCTTTCTACTTGCCAATATCAGTACATTCTTTTCCCCACAAGATGTTTTACTTTAATTTTGATAATAAAAAAATTACACTCCCTTATAAGACTATGACATTATTAACAGTCTTTCAGAAGAGGTTAAATATCAAACATAAAAAAACAAAAGAAAGTCTTGATAAACAATTAGTATTATGTATCTTCCAAAATTTCATACACAAAAAATCACAACTTAATGTTGAAATACTACCTTAAGAGATTTTTTGAAGAACAAAAATCAAATCTCCATTTTTAACCGTGGTACTTTTATGGCGGCTTCTCCAACTTCTTCTGATATATCTACTCCAAGAGGACATCTGCATTATAACCAGATAAATCTCATTATTTCAAATACTTGCTTCCTGATCTGTTGCTAGTTCTGTAGATTATTTGCTTAGAATTCTGACAAACACTGTATGTGTCTAATGTATAATATATGATGATGGTTCTTGAACACAAATACAGCAGGAATAATAGGTGAACAGAAGGCCAGTTCCATGAACAAGAAATCTAAATTTCAGGATTTTTTTTTTTTTTTAAAGATTTTTGTTTATTTATTCATGAGACAGAGAGAGAGAGAGAGGTAGAGACACAGGCAAAAGGAGAAACAGGCTCCATGCAGGGAGCCTGACATGGGACTTGATCCTGGGTCTCCAGGAATCACATCCTGGGCTGAAGGTGGTATTAAACCGCTGAGCCACCCGGGCTGCCCTAGAATTTTTATTTTTTATTATTTTATTTTTTATTGTATTTTTTTTGTTTTCTTTTAATTTATTTAAATTTCAGGAATTTTAAAAAATACTTTGAGGTATAATTGACATGTAAACAGCTATACATCTCTAATGTATACAACTCAAGAGTTTGAGAATTAGAAGTTTTTGAAAGAAATAGTTTTACTGTTCTCATACTATGAATAAAAACTTAAAATGAAATCGAAAAATGACAAAAATGCCTTATAATTCTCTTACAAAGCTGAAAGGGTAAAAACAATTTACCATGCAGCTAATGTCAAATCTACATCTATTTCTACTTTAGAAATTCCCCTGGTTTTTATGGATTCTTCTCTGAGGTTTCAAAATCTGGCTTGCTTCCTTTCTACCTTCCTCTGTCACTCCTGGCAAGGGAGGTCTGAGATCCTACTCTCTTTCTCAGTTCTTCCTCAGTAAATAATTTTGGCCTTAGATTTCTGTTTTACAACACTGTCCAATATTAAGGCTTCAACTGGACCCTAATCTGAAAAAACCCATGGTCTTTCAGCCTCAACACTGTCACAAGAAGGCGACACCAGATCAGACAATATATTTAACCTGAGGCTAGGCCATCAATATAGGAGATTCATTCTGCCAATACTAACTAAATTCTGTTTACGGTAAGTTGTGTTTTTTTTTTTTTAAGATTTATTCATTTATTCATGAGACATACACAGAGAGGCAGAGACACAGGCAGAGGGTGAAGCAGGTTCCATGCTGGGAGCCTGATGTGGGACTTTACCCCAGGACCCCGGGATCACGGTCTGAGCCAACAGCAGATGCTCAACTGCTGAGCCACCCAGGCGTCCCTGTTTTTGAGAAGTCTTAATAAGTCTATGGTTCATGTAGCTATAGTTATGGATTAAAATGTTGAAAAATTTTAAAACATCAAATAAAATCATGTTGAAAACAGAATTACGGCAGATTATGAAACATAACCATCCTTTACTATTTTACTATTCCAGAACTAACCTAGACCAGAAATTGATAACAAATTGAAACACTGTGCTATTCTTTTGAACTCTGATCTGAGAGGAAATAAGGCTTTCAGAAAACAGGTATCTTTTGGCCCTCTTTCAGCTGCCTGTGGAGAAGCATACTCACAAAGCAGTCTCACACCTGACTGCTTTGTACACCTCTCCCTGACACTCCCCAACATGCCAGCTAGTCCTGAGATTGCTTGACATTGCAAAAGTCCAGGCCATGGACATGGTTTCTATTCTGCTACTAAATGCGGGAATTCATCACCCCTACCCGCCACCTATTTCTAACCTATGATTTGTCAAAATATTTATAATTTGATACTACAGGAGAGATATTTCTTAGAAGAAGAAATTTCATGAAAGAAATCAATGTGATCTTTCTTCAGGTCAATGAAAATCTTCTACTGCAACTTGTACAGAGATTATAAAAGATACTACGTACTTGGGTTCATAGCGGATACCTTCTGTGTTGTATAAAACGCCCACACCAGCACGCAATCTTTCAATACCATTCCTAAATAAGAATCATTAAAATAAAATAAATAGACCAACAGTTAAAAGAAGACTTAGTATGATGAAATGGCAGATGATGAGTGAAGCATATATATCCTGTGGCTCACCATGCAATCATAATGCCATTGTCAGTGCACAGTCTGGGAGGAGGACACAACAAAGTGCACTGTGTTGCGTTTGTTACAATTTCCAGAGCTTTCCTGATATAGAAGTTACTTGCAACACCTCCAGATGCAACCTGAAGGAATTGAAAAGACCAAAAGTACCAAATATTATATATGGATATGAACCAAACTGTTAGCTACACCTGGGGAAAATACCAGCATTATACAGTAAAAAAACAACACATTTTGATAGGTGTATATATGTATATAATAACAATTTGGACGAAAAGAAAATCAACAATTTCAGTATCAGCATATGATGATTGATTTATTGATTTATTTATTTAGAGGGGGGCAGGGAGGGACAGAGGGAGAGAGAAACTCCATACTGAGCATGGAGCCTAATCAGGGGTGGATCTCATGACCCTGAGATTGTGACCTAAGCTGAAACCAAGGGTAAGACATCTAACTGACTGTACCACCCAGGGACCCCTGACCACTTTCATTTTTGTACATTTTCTTTTTTTTTTCCAATTATAATAAAAGTACAATATTTCAAACCCTATTTTTATTTATAAACATTTTTCTCATTTTACATTATTCTTAAGCAATTGCCTTTGATATTCACATAATATTCCATTTTGTGAATCATTTAAATATTCTCTCATAATTTTCAAAAGGATGAATTTTAAGATAAACAGGAAGTTTACCATGGCTTTTATGCAGATTTAAGGGATTTCATCAAAAGAACATAAATTCAAAGGAAGCTAGCTTATTTTTCTAAATATAATGATAGCAGTTACTGCATTTCATTTCTTATTGTAAATCCACTTCCAAATTCAATGAGAAGATGAAGTCTTGGAGGTTTTTGCCACAAAGCCTGTACAGATGTCCCATAAAGCTGCCACACCTATATAAGAATTGGTTATTAATCTTTATTCTGTAAAATTTCATACTTTAGGGCTAGTATATGATATAAAGTTATTTTCATCCTAGAAATTAAGCTCAATTAAGCTCCTAGAAGAAAAGTTACATACTGTAAAGTATTAACCCTATTGTTAGGAGACAACTAAGCTTACCAGTACTGACTAAGCTTACCAGTACTGCGTTACTTTGAGGTAACAAGTCTCTCTGCTTACAAAACAGAATGGCACGATGTGTTCTTTTTGCAATGTGGCACGCTGTTGTGTGCTGTACTGCAGCAGCAATGTGTGCAGCTGAAGACAGGATTTGTCCCTTCTGGATCCCTGCAGAAACGAGCAGGTATTTTTAGGCACAATCCAGCATTACGTATTTTATCAACTCTATTAATTAGAAAAATACCTTCCTCTTTTTCCTTTTGTGTTATTATCCTATCAGTAACATGCTGAAGTCCAGTAAAAGAAAAATCACAATTTTTAGCTCGTTGCATGGGAGGTTTGATATCAAAATGCAGTTTATTTCCTTGTTTGGCCAAATGTTCTATAGCCTTCCCACCACTCATGGTGGAGCACTCTGGATGTTTTATCAAAGACAATCTTCTTGCTACCTATCAAAAACAAAAGTTTTTGTAATGAGTCATAAAATTGCAATTCTGAAACCAAGGTGCAAAGGAAATTAAATTTACTAAAAAACAAAAAACAAAACAAAAAACCAGAACAAATCTGGATGAGTAAGACATGGGATGCTTTTAAAATTTGGACTACAGCTGGTAGTAAGGACAGATTCTCGCTCCTTCTGACAGCCTGATCAATAGTGGCCAATCACTGCTTCCCTATCACTTCTGCTCTTCTATTGGGAACGAAAAGTAAGTTTGAAGTTCACAACGACTGCTTAATGATAAACTTCAAAGATTAGAACCTGTCAATTTCTTCTAATCATTTCAGCTGTTGGCAGTAGGATTTCTGCATATAGCAGTAGCCTCAAGGATTCATAAACAAAGGAAAAAGAAACCCGCTTGTTAGTGTGGTCAGCAATTGTGATGTTTAATCATAAAACTTTGTGCAGCTTTATAGTCTTTACGTTATCTTTATATACCCTCTTATTTCACATTTTTATAGTGCTTTACATAGCAATTTCTTTCATATATTTTTGATTAAAAACATAACTGCAAACATCTGAGCCTTTATGTACTGATGAAAACCTCTTACCATTTTATTCATAATGGGTAAGAATCTCTTATAAAACTATGTACTACTCTTTTTCTGTTTTTCTTACTGTGCATAAATTTTTCAGTCTAATATATTAATCAGAAATATTTGGATAAATGGTAGCAGTATATCTATTACTATTTAATTGAAAAAGGTACCTTAACAGAAAAGAATGGAGAAATTAATTCTTAATTACCTTGTCAAGCATGTCACCCGGTGCTATGTCCAAAGACTTTCCCAGAAGCAGAAAATCTGAAACTCCTCTAACTAATGCCAATAGACAATGGCCTCCAGAAATCAAAAGAACTAAAAAGGGAAATTCTACTTTATTTAACAACCTAATAGTAAGTGCATGAGCCTCCATATGATGAATGGGAATGAAGGGTATTTTTAACTGGTCTACTAGTCGTAAGCTAAATGATAAGCCTACTCCCAAGCTTAACGCAAGTCCTGGTTTTACAGTAGTTGCAATTGCTGAGAGTTCACTTGGAGAGATTTTACTGGTAGACAGAGCTTCTTTCACTATTCGTTGGATATTTTCTCTGTGAAGCTGCTGAGCTACTGGAGGAACAATCCCACCTGTTCTGGAAGAAATAAAAAAACTTTATAATTAAAACCTTTTATAAACTTTTTATCATTAAAGCTTTTTATAATTTTAGGATTGTGAAAATAGAGTAAGAAAAGTTTTATATCAGGGCTGAAGGCATGTTTTCAAATTAATCATTATATAGGTAAAAATGTTAGTCAAGTATATTCAAATATGTGTGCCTTATAATGCAGCTCACTATGAGAACTTAGTATGCAGTGATTAATAATGTCTGACGTTTCAAAATTGTACACAACAAATTCCTATGGATTTGTTGATGAATTAGATCACCAAAATAATCTTAAGAAGCATTCTATAGAGGATGTCTTGAACAAGGACAGGATAAAATTGGATTTTAGAAAAATTAATCTGTCTGGAGACAGGGAGATTTTTTAAAGAAGTTATTGTAAGAGTATTCGTTTACATCATAAACTGCGTGACCATGGGATGTGAAAGAAAGGAACAGAAAGCCCTGAAAACTGTTATAATGGACTGGCTGTATGAGGGAGGGGGACCAAGGCAACCAAGACCATTCAGATATTGAGCTGGAATGACTGGGAGAAAAGAAATACTAACAGAGAGAAACATAAAGTCAATTTTGTGAAGAAGATGAGTTTATTTTTAAAACACACTGCACTTGAGGTCACAGCAGGACAGTAGACAGCTTACAATCCTGAAATACAGTTTGGGAATCTACTGCTTAGGTTGATCATTTTGATTTGGGGTCCATGTAGGATAAGCAGCGAATGACTGCTCCAAATGTTGAGAGTGAAGAAGTAGGAGGCAAGGTTGCTAGCAAAAAATTTGCCAGCATGTGACTGACTTACAATCAGAGAAGCAGAGCAATAAAATATAGAGTCTGTAAGATGCACCTCTAATCTCAAAAAAATCTTCAAATATTTGATGCTGCAAGTTTTATACACAGAAATGAAAACCCTCAGTAGGAGCATTCAACTAGGACTTATTTAATAGTTATGTATTGTATCAGCCAAACAGGGAAACCATAAAACAATCTTGTTCAACACATTCATATAGTAATACTATTTTCTTTAGTTCTTTAAAAGAACTACGTAAGTTTTCTCTTCTATTGTTCAACTCTGCTAATGGCATTAAACTTTCTAATCACACACACACACACACACACACACACACACAAAAACAACTTTCTAATCACTTGGATTTCCAGCTTCATCTTCATCTCCTTTATCTCACTTTCCACAAATAAATGTATCACCATTCCCACTGCTGCTATCAAATTCAGAAGGCTCTCATCATCTCAAGTCTATTCAAAGCCTTCTAACCGCAATTCCCTAGATAGATTTTCTGATCCCTGCAGTCCATTCTATATTGTGTTGCCAGAAAGTAAAGCACAACGTAAAGCTGACCCCATAACTTGCTTACTCAAAAGCACGATCTTGACATTTGGGTGACTTTAAGTCCAAATACTTTCCTCCACTAATTCTTCCTTCACCCCACTTGCCTACCTTCCTTCCTATCTGTACCTCCTGTATGTATTTTATCTTCAAAGGATTATGCTAGCTATGCACCAGAGACAAAAGAGATGAGTAAGACCATGGCTTTATTCTCAGAAGAATTAATTTGTACACAATATGGAGAGTAGGTGATTGAGAGGCCAAAGCTAAAAAAAGGCAGGGAAACCATCTGGCCTCAAGGTAGGAGCCAAGAGTCCAGAGAAGAGACAATAAGGGCTTGAACTGGGGCACCCTGGGTGGCTTAGCACTTTAGCTCTGCCTTCAGCCCAGGGCCTGATCCTGGAGACCCGGGATCCAGTCCCACGTCGGGCTCCCTGCATGGAACCTGCTTCTCCGTCTGCCTGTGTCTTTGCCTCTCTCTGTGTCTCTCATGAATAAATAAATAACATCTTTAATAAATAAATAAGGGGAAAAGGAGAGGAATGTTTGAAGAAATATTTGGGAGGTTACTCTGACTGGATGACCGATTTGACACAGAGTATTGAGAAGGAAGTTAAAAGACTGTCCTTCAGGTTTCTGGCTTGGAAGAAAGCCCCCCCTGCCCCCCGCTGTCCTCCATTAATGCATTTCATGCTGTTTTACAAAGACATGTTCACCAATCTGCCTTCTTCACTCATTTATATCAGTAAAGAAGTACTACTGTTACCAATAATAGCTTTTTTTTGAGCTCTTGCTACTTGTCAAGGACTGCACTACACATCTTGGAAGAATTCACATTTAATTCTCACAATATTATAAGTTAGTTGTCATTACTATCCCAGTTTCAAATATAATAAGGAAACCGAGGCGCAGAAAACTGTACAAGGTCTCATGTTGACCCAGAACGTGGACCTACACTCTAAGCCACTTTACAGGGTAAGCTGCTCAGAGACAAGGATCATACATCTTAGACATATTTGTACCTCGGTGCTTCAACTGCTGCCTGGCAACTGAAGGTATTCAGTAAATGCTGAGATGAGCTGTGTAGATGGTACCATACAGTTTACTTGCCTGTGTACTCCTCTCAGGTGACCTAGGCACTAACTAAATTGAATGTCTACCTGTATTTTCTCTCCTCTTTGCCTTTGCTATGATGTCTACTCATGCTACAGTATTTTTTTTTGTCTCATTCACTGAAGGCCTACTTACACCTGCAATGTAGCACATGCTATGCTGGCTATCAGGCACACAGTAGGGATTAATAAAGATACAGCCCATCACCATGGAGTTTGGAGGCTATTGGGGTACAGACTGTACATAAGTAAACAAATGTAAAAATCATCAAAAAGATGACGAAAATAAGCAGGGTGTGGTGATACAGAACAAACATGGTGGGAATGTCGAATTTAGATAAAGTAGTCGGGGAAGGCCTTCTACACAGTTAACATTTTTATGTTCAAAGGTCCAGGACACTCAAAAACACAGAAAGAACCGTGGTAGAACAGTTACTGTTCGCACCACTTGTTATATGCTTACTTTACGCTGCCTTGTACTGCATGCTCCGCGTTCCCTTGTAGCTCTGCCTATCATTGGGCCAAACTCCTGAAGGCAAAGACTCTCCTAGTACTTCACCCTTTCACACGGCATGCAACTGCTAGAGGCCCGCTCTGTCTCTCCACGTACACTCCTCCTAACTGCAATATCCTGTATTGTTTCTATTCCCTCTCCATGACCCTATCAGGCAGGTATTATCTTTCCCACTGTACACATGTGAAAACAGAGAGGACAAGGAACTCGCCTAGCATCAGAGTCACCACCGGGTGCCTAATTCCTAACTCAAATACAGGTCTGTGATCTCAAAATACTGACCTTTTCCACTAGTCACATATTATAAATTGATGGCTCAAAGACTTATTTGATCTGCACAGCATTTTAACACACTTTGAATCAGCAACTAATCTTAAAATCTAGAGCTAGTAGTTATATTCTAGATTTCCATTTTCTCTTGGGAACACTGATGATCACGTGGCACAGGGCTGGCATTTCTGCATGGCAACAACTGGCTGCAGCTGAGCAGTTGCCTCCTCCGGGTATTTCCCTCTTTGGGTCCAGCCCACTTATTGGTGTAGCCTGACTAGAGTCCTCTGCAAACAGAGGACTTTACAAACCCTGCGCTGGCCTGTGCTTTAACACAATCGTATTTTGTTACTTATTTGAGTGCCAACATGAGTTCTATGTATAAATGTGAATAGGATTTTTTTTTTTCCCTGTGACTGACACAGTCTAGAGATAGGGTGATGTTCTCCTCGGACTTTAGTTGGGACCATGAAACCTACAGGTGGACAGAAGCAGGAAAAGCACTATTGAAGGGAAATGATGCCTAAATTGTGGGGCTGGGAATGAGCTTCGCTGTTACCGCAGGGGGGCTCAGCAAGGGCTGGGACCTCCCTGTGCAGACTTAGAAGACACTCGAGTGGCTCAGTGGTTGAGCATCTGCCTTTAGCCCAGGGCATGACCCTGGACACCCAGGATAGAGTCCCACGTTGGGCTCTCTGCATGGAGCCTGCTTCTCCCTCTGACTGTGTCTCTGACTCTCTGTGTCTCTCATGAATAAACAAAATCTTTAAAAAAAAAAGAAGCCACATCGAAGGGTTTGAGGTCTTCTACAGCAGCGACTAGAAGCCTTTCCGCAAAAGAACTCTGCTCCTGAAATTGCACTTACATATGACAAATACAAAAGAATCATTTCATTTTCCTTTTCCGCCAAAAAAATGTGAACTACCCAGGTAACGTCTACTTACTTTAAGTGGACTTCAGTCTGGGAATGTATGGCTTCTCCCCAAACCTTTCCACTTTCATCCACCACCGCAGCCGCGGTATCATCACAACTGGTCTCAATCCCCAGGATTAGTTTATGAAGAAACAGTTTTCCAGGATCAAAGCCAAAACTTCTTAAAAACTCACACATCCTGCTTCTTGACGGCTTAGGAAGAGCCGCTGCTGCCTTGTGCAACGTTAGCATACCTACCCTACAGACAACTCCTGGAAAAGAAATGAAGAAACAAACTGTCCGGAACTGACGCTGACCACCAACGCATCCAATTAAACCCGATTCTGAGAACCTGATTCTTCAATATAATAGTTTTGTAGGATTATAAGACTGTACAGAAGTCAGCAAAAACTGTTAAATGTGCACAGGTCGCTACGGCCTTTAACACGCAGTCCCGGCGCCCCCGTCCCGGCGCGAGGCCCTCCGGACGGTCGCCAAGTCCCCTCTCTAACGGCAAAGTGGGTCCATCTGCAGTTCCCACTGCTTCGCGGCGGCCACGCGCCTCAGGACGCGAGCGACGAGCGACCGGCCGGCAGACGACCGCTGCGGGGAGCGTTCCACCCGCCCAGGGCACGCCGGAACGCCCCCGAGGGGCGAAGCGCGCAGGCCGACGACCGAGCGCCCAAGGGGCGCCACAGCTCCCGCAGCTTCCGGCCCGGCCCGGAAGTGACGTCACCGGCGTCTCGGCGCGGCCGGGCCCTCGGGGCGCCGCTGCGGGGCTCGGCCCTGAGCTGCCCGGGGCGCGAGCCTGCGCTCAGGCGTCCCCTCAGGCTAGGCGGGAGCGGCCCGGCCGGGTGGCGGCAACGTCACGCGGCGGGGTCGCCTGACGCTCCCGCACTAGGTTCTAAGCACTTCGCTACGTTACGAGAGAATTTGGGTTTGCCTTCGGCCGGAATTGGGAGCCGCTGTGAGGGAAGGCTGGTGCGGATCGCCGGCTTCCGTCTCTGAGGCGCTGTGGCCGAAGCAGCTGAAGACCGCAGGGCCGGCGTGGAGGCCGCGGGACCGGAAGCGCCGCGGGACCGGAAGCGTCGCCGCTGGGGTGACGTGTGGCGCCGCCTGGTCTGTGGTTGAGGAGGCGCCGCGGCTGCGCCATCCGCCCGCCGTGAGTAGACGCCGCCGCCTGTCGTGGCCGCGCCGAGGCCCCCTTCAGCGCTTGGGTCGGTTGTGGGCCTTTGGGGTTCGCGTTTACTGCCGTGACCTTGCCGCCCTGGGCGTGGACACATTTAGCCCAGAGGCGCTCCTCGCCCGCTGGGGCGAGCCGACCCAGCCAGGAGGCCGGCCCCGTGTGCTGCCGGACGCCGTCGGGCGCTTGGTGCGAGGAGTCACGGGGACCGTCCGGGGACACGCGCCTGTGCTCGCGGCCGCCGAGGTGCTGGGGGTCCCCGGGCGGGACACATGACGGGCGGAACCGCGACCTCGGGGGACAGCTGTGCTGTACCCGCCAGGTGCCTCCCGCCACGTGCCGACCCCCCCGGGTGCCTCCCCGCCAGGTGCCCCTCCCCGCCAGGTGTCCCCCGCCTGGTGCCGCCCCGCCTGGTGCCTCCCCGCCAGGTACCGCCCCACCAGGTGCTCCCCCCCCCCTTCCGCCAGGTGCCTCCCCACCAGGTGCCTGCTGCCCTCATCTCCCGGATGAGGCAGCTGGACCACACAGCTGGATTTGCGGGCCACACAGTTCTTGGAATTTGTTTCCTCAACTTCCACAAGATAAAATAACTCCTATTTTCCCCTAGGACGTGCTGCTGACCCACAGAAGACAAAAAGAGTAAGACCCAAATGTCAAGAAAAAGTAGTTATCCTGGCTGCATGATTAGAGGTTCCTTTCTGTTAACTGCTGAAATCTAGTCTGACCGCAAAACCTCCCGCGTCAGGGATCCCCGGGGCGTGACCCGGGCGTTCCGGGATCGAGTCCCGTGTCGGGCTCCCTGCATGGAGTCTGCTCCCTCTGCCTGTGTCTCTGCCTCTCTCTCTCTCTCTCTCTCATGAATTAAACAAAACAAAACCTCCCGCCTGTGGCATTTTCCTAGTTTGAATTTCGCTGGGCAGGTGCGTCTCCACGCCCTCAGGGATCACGGGCCGCAGGACTCCTGGCGGACTCCATCCGGGCGCTCGGCTGCTGTGGCCCTAACGCTGCTCACCGGGAACCTGACCTCTAGGACACAGGAGGGAGGAGCTCCTTCTTCCTCAGGGTGATGGCACGTGAGCAGCAGAAAGAATAGGTGCCTCTACCAGGACCGCGGGTTTGGCAAGTGATGGTTTCCGTGCCCTTTACTGTTGGTGGAAAGGCGTTTATGCCGTGGCCTGACTGGGCCTTCACACGGGTCACGTCCGCGGTGTGAGTGCCACTCCTGAACGGTCCTCGAGAAATACGGCCTGACTACTGTACCTTCCCCCGGAATCCAGAATCAAAATATGCCCATCAAAATATGCCCATTTTGTCCGTGCTATTGCCTGATTCTTCATTTTTAAGTTTCAGAGGAAAATTATATGTTGAAGAATCTTTTAACACTCATTTCCTAATTACATCTTACTGAATTGGATTCTATTTTCATTTATTATTTCATTTATTACATATTGATTGGATTCTTTTTTTTAATTTTATTTACTTATGATAGTCACACAGAGAGAGAGAGAGAGAGGCAGAGACATACGCAGAGGGAGAAGCAGGCTCCATGCACCGGGAGCCCAACGTGGGATTCGATCCCCGGTCTCCAGGATCGCACCCTGGGCCAAAGGCAGGCGCCAAACCGCTGTGCCACCCAGGGATCCCTATTGATTGGATTCTTTACGAACTTCATCAGTTGTTAGAGATAAAAGTTAGGATCCACTCTCTATCTTCAAGGAACTGAGACTAACACTAGGTGATTACGATGCAGCATTATGGAAAATGTGCGCCCAGAGCGGGAAGTCCGTTGGGGAGGGTGGTGTCCTTGCCACAGAAGTACCCGGAGCCTAGCAGGACCTTGGTGTGCTTACTGTTTCAACACCTGATGTTCTAGGCTTCACGTTGGTTTGTCAGATCTGGAAGTGACTGGACTTGGGTGCTGTCACACACTCAATCTGCTCAGAAACTGCTTTGTGAAGACCATAGACTGATGTGTTAATTTATAAAAAAAAATGTAATGATGAAGGAGGTAGGTTACTTAAGTTTGCTGTCCTCACCTTCTCTGTATTGAGCAAATGACAGTGAAAGCCAGATCCAAATTATAATCAGAATTTGACAAATATGGAATGGAAGCAATAGAAATGAGTTTGGGGCTCTTAATGGTTAATATTTCAGGCCCGATGCATTTCTTTTGAGTCCCCTGTCTTACATTCTTCATGGGTTGGATTGTGCTAAAAATAGTCATTTGTCTTTCTCCTTTTTAAAGAGTTTTTTTTGCTGACAAGTAAGTATCTCTTTAGAAATCGTTTCATTAATGGTAATACAATCAGTCACGTCTCATCCTTGGAAGATATTTTGCTTTTTTTTTTTTTTTTTTACTTAGCCATTATGCTTATTTAACAAATTTATTTATTTTCAAATAAATTCAAAGGATTTATTTTACTGTTGTAAAATATATGCAACAAAATTTATCATTTTAACCATTTTTAGGTGTACGGTTCAATAGCATTAAGTATATTCACATTGTTGCGTAAACATCTTTATCAACCATCTACAAACCTTTTTCATTTTTCCCAGTTGAAATGGTACCCATTAAACACTAATTCTATATTTCCCTTCCTGCTAGCGCCTGGAAACCACCGTTAGGTCTCTGACTACTCTAGATACCTCATATAAGTGGGATAATACAATTACTTGTCCTTTTGTGACTGGGTTATTTCACATAGCATTAACGTCAAGGTTCATCCAGTGTGGTAGCATGTGTCAGAATTTCTTTTCAAGTGGAATAATAGTCTATTGTTTGTTTGTATATATGTTGTTTATCCATTCATCTGTCAATGGACACTTGAGTTGTTTCCACCTTCTAACTATTCTGAGTAATGCTCCTATAAACATAGGTCGCACAAATACCTTTTCAAATCCCTGCTTTCACTTCTTTCGGGTATATACCCAGAATTGGAATAGCTGGATCATATGGTAATTGCTTAATTTTTTGAGAAATTGCCTTACCCAGATGATCTTATTTTTCAAGTGCATGGGGGTCTATGTGTATTTTTGGCAGGGGAAGGAGGGGGTGAATCTTTTTGTTGCTCCCATATACTCCCTATGACTGTTAAGTACCATGATAGAAACATATGACTTGATAATCCATAGGAGGAACAAATGTTTCAAAACAGAATCACTGCTTCAGGTTTTCTGTAGTAGGTGATATACTGGTGTTTTCTCAGCAATGCCAGTTATATCATCTGGCCTTTCTGTTCCCATTTAAAAAATTATAACACGAATAATGAATGCTTATTTTCTTGATAATACACTCAACAGTTTTTTTTTGCAAAATCTGGACAGTTTTCAAAAAATGTCAATAGAAATGTGTAACATTTGGAAAGCCAGAAATTTTACATACTATAAAACTCCTGTCACAGTTTATATTTTAAAGAGTTCATTCTACAGTGTTAATGATATATATATATATTTATATTTATATATATATGTGTGTATATATATATAATTCATGAGAGACACAGAGAGGCAGAGACACAGGCAGAGGGAGAAGCAGACTCCATGCAGGGAGCCTGACTTGGGACTCGATCCCGGGTCTCCAGGATCACGCCCCTGGCTGAAGGCAGCAGTAAACTGCTGAGCCACCTGGGCTGCCCCTGATACAGTTTTTTTTACTATAGTTCTTATAATTGAGAATTTATTTTTATCGATATAATTATTCAGTTAAAGTGAACAATCATAGTGATAAACGTGGCCTATCTGCTAAACTTAGAATTACATAGAACTTTAGTGCTACAGGTTAAGTCATTTCCATATCATTAGTTATCAAAGGCTTGAATGAGTCAAAAAATGTAATAAATTAACAATGCTGAACATAGAATCCAAATGTATTTCTCCTAAACTGTTTTATGAAAAGATTTCAGATTATGAAAATGTCAAGAATACTATCAAATTCTGTGAACACAACACTTAAGAGAAATGTGGCCCTATACAGTTGAAGTCTTCTATGTACTGCATACCTAAGACATTCAGTATTCTAAATGAGTTTACAATTTTCATGTGTTCATTTGAAGCAAAATGAAAAATTTTAAACCCCATATAAAACTACCCGTTGAATCATTTTTTAAATAAAGATTTTATTTATTTATTTATTTATGAGAGAGAGAGAGAGAGAGAGAGAGAGAGAGAGAGAGACGCAGAGACACAGGCAGAGGGAGAAGCAGGCTCCAAGCAGGGAGCCCGACGCGGGACTCCATCCCAGATCCCAGGACCACACCCTGGACCAAAGGCAGGTGCCAAACTGCTGAGCCACCCAGGGATCCCCCCCATTGAATCATTTTTAACTGGAACTGAAATTAGGGAGTAAATTCAAAACCTGAGGCATTTCAGAACTGTTCTTTTTGACATTAGACAAAATGAAGGAGAGTTTATCTTTGCTATTCTCTTATCCGCCTTCCTTCCCTGCCCATTACTACTACAAATTTCCTTTTAGATTATTTTTAGACCTGTCTTTCCAGTACTGAGCCTGTTTACATTTCCTACCTCAACACGTAATATCCATAGTAATTGTTTTGAAAATTACTCTATCTGTCCTGTTGGAAGCATTACAAAACTACGTTGGTATACACTGGGTTGCTGCATTTGTCTTTTTCAAGATTAGCATGAGAGCATTTTGGGGTTATATTTACTGGTGACGTATTAATAAAAGATGTAATACAGGAGAAATACATTGCATGACAATAAGTTTCAACTTGAGCTAGATGAGATGTATCAATAGGCTAAAATCTAACAAGATGAGGTTCCACAGGAAAAAGAAATCTTAAACTTGGTTTAATAAATCCATTAAGTATATAGAGGGAAAGCCATCATTTAATGGCACTACATGTTGAAGAGTTGAGGTTTTAGTGATTGCAAGGTGAATCAGTGATATGTAGCTGCCAGAATAGCTAAGATACTAGGCTATATTAAAAAAAAAAAAAAAAAAGAAAAGAAAGATCCAGAACAAGGGAAGTGGTACCGTTGTAGTGACATCACCTCTTGTAGTCAGCTCTAGTGCTGTATAACAATAAACTGCAACTCAGAGTGGAATTAGTAGGAGAGATTTGAAACCATAGCGTATGGAAAATGGTGAAGACTCTGGTAATGGTTATTCAGTGCTATTGATAACAGTTTAAAAGTTGAACAGTTGAAGAGTTATATAGAATGAGGATTAGATTTTGGTTCAATGTAAAACAAGTTATAAATTCCATTACAAAAATGCAGCCTTATAAGTCTTCCTTTATTAGCACTAACACAGAACTGAATGGAGGTGTGATGGTTAATAAAAATTCAAGGTAAGGTAAGGAGTTGAAATTACATAGCCTCTAAGGTCTTTTCCAACTGTTAGCATCATATAACTCGATAAGGCTAATTCATACAGGTATTAGTTAAGGACATCTTGTTATGCCCCTTAGGATCTTTATAGTTTAGTAGACCATAGTGCCATAAACCTAAAAAATATAGTTCTATGTTTAAGAAAAAAAGGGGAGGCAGATCAAAAAGATACAGAAACCAATTTGGAAATTACCACTGGGAACTTTGACTTCCAATGGCTAAATCTGGAGAACCACTTGGAAAGACTAATAATGACAATAATGAATTGTAAACCAAAGAATAAGGTATGTGTAAGTCCAAAATAATACAAATGATTGAATATAAGGAAAAGGAAAAATCTTCCTTACAGAATTCCAATAAATGTAGGAATAGGGAAGAAGAAAACCACCATGGAACTCCATAATGGTTGCAGGGAAAATTCACCAATGAATGCTAAAATTAGTGGCACTCCTGAGCTCCTGTACATTTAGAAACTGCCATGGTTTCCTGACTTGAAAATAGGAGCCATTATAGCATAGCAATTAGTTTTGTTCGAAGTAATAGTCATTATAGATTTTATTTTTAAAAAAGTTGTTTTTTTACATTAAACTGTACAGACTTGTGAAAATTGGGAAGTTCACTTAGGTGTTAAGAACAAAAAAACATATCCCAAATTTGATCACTTCCCAACCACTCCATCAGCTATTCTCCTAGTCTGAGCTACCTCTTGCCTGTAGTAGTTTCCCAATTATTCTTCCTCCTTCCTATTCCTTTACACTTTATTCTCAACATTAGCCAGTAACCTTAAAAAAAAAAAAAATCAGATCCCTTTAATGATCTATGTAAAATTATCCAATGGCTTTGTCTAGCTTAGAAGAAAATTTGCTTATTACTTTGGCTAACAGAGGCCTATATATGATCTGGCTCTTACCTATTTCTCTGACCTCATTTGTTACCATTCTTATCCTCATTATTATTACTCCTTTCTAGTCCAAAAATCACCTTAGGAACATTAGAAGACCTAAGGTAGGCTCCCCTGCCTTTTACCTGCTTAATTTTTTTTTCCACTCATTTATCACTACATGAAATAATATGTTTTGATTCATTTTTTTTTTAACCTGTTCTCCAATTTGAATGTAAGCTTATATGGGGAAAGATTTGGTTTGTCTTACTTACGAACTGTAACCACAATACCTAAAACATACCTACACCAGAGTGAGCCCTCAAACATCTATTGAATAAATATTTTTAAAACACTGAAGGGTGGGAAGTGGGGAAAAAAGGCCTGTATTAACAGAACTTCCATCTCTGAAGTCTGTGCAAAAAATGTTAAGCCTTTAATATAAGGAAAAAGGAATATTTTCAACTACCTTAATTTTACAAATTCAGTTGCTTAAAAAAAAGCCTTGAAAAAATGACACTGCTGAGTGAATTTGGAGATTATTTGCAAGAATTTTACATGAAAGAAAAATTTTATTCAAGTACAGATTACTGGTTTAAAAAATACAAGGGAAAAGACAAACATATAAAAGCATTATTATACAACTGATTTCTAAACTCAATACTTTGGAAATACAAAACAATGATCAATACCCCTAGAAAGTCAGTTTATTGAAATAAATTGATTTTTCAGTTGGTCTGTAACTCTCTTCACTCAGGTTTACAAATACTACTGGATTTTTCAGTTTCATCCCATATCAGAACTTTGTTTTTGACATGTTTTCTTCTCAAAGTAGTATATAGTTATTTGTGGCAATTAATGTCAACTATAGGAAGATTCTCTAAGTTACAGGAATTCAATATGGTTGCGGCTTTGGAGACAGTTACCACTTGGGTTAATCTACACCAAGACTAAGACCCATGTAATGAAAGGCAAAAAAAATTAATGGGCAAAATATGGGTATTGAGAGCAGGGCGTCTAAGAAAAGACAATGTTTTCTTATACTGCAGATCTGCTAGAGAAGACTCCATTATTTACTTTGGTATTACTGCTAGAAAAGCAGTTTCTGCTAGACCACAGGTTGGCCGTATAGTTCTCCATTTTATGTTTCTTTTTCTAAACAGCAGCAGACTTTAACAATTAGACTGAACAATCAAATAAACAGACACCTTTAAATTACCATATATCTTAACTGTGAAATAAATTATTTTCTTAATTGGTTTAGCAGCCTTGTGTCTGGAAAGGCAGCAAAACCCATTCTGTTCCAAAATTAGAAGGCTGACTCAGAGGCTATTTGTAAGATAAGATGCCTGGCTGTCTTCTATCACCAGTCATGAAGGTAGGGCCTCATGAACCCAGTAATTAAATAAATGTAAAATGACCTCATCCATCAATACAATGTTGAACCAGCAAAAGCAAAAAAGTACAATCATAAAGTAGGGATTGGCCTGTATAAAACAAGAGGGAAATATCCTCTTATATGACACAAAAGGAATACATATGGTAATAAAAATTACAATAAACTTATGATTCTGGTTTACACGCATGTCTGCTTAAACTGAGTGATTGGAAATTTTCTTTTCCTAACATAATGCCCCCTCGTTATAAGCTAAGCTGGTCTTAGTGTCTTATGAATCTCTTATTCCTTGGATTTATCTACTATACCCTCACTTTACAGCCATTTAACTTATAAGCTGGGCCTGCCCAGCCTGCCTATAAAGCCTCTCTTCAGAAAGATACCACATGCATTAAACAGCGGCATCTTCTAGTAAATATCTGCACTTCAAAACAGCCTATGAAGAACCAGCAACTGGCCCTCCAATGTAAATACTTCTCATTTCACATTTTCACAGAAACAGTGCAGTTTACTAACCACTCCTTATAGAAAACTGAGTAGCTATAAAAATTTTTGTTCCATTTCAAAACACTTCAATACTTGTTAATTCCAAAGATCCGAACACCATGTAGCTGTGGCATTTTAGGAATCAGCACACTCAGGAGGGAAGCCGTGTTTAGGATGAAGTGAGTTGGATCATACTTCGTATAGAAACTTGCCAGAAAATATCTGTAGAAATAAAAATTAAAAATATAAAACACATAACATGTAAAATCTGTAAAAAAAAAAAAAAAAAAAAAAAAAAAAATTAAAGGTAAAACAAAGGTCACTAAAACATAAATACCTAAAAGCAGAATCACTTCTGAGCACTAAAACAGTTTTACAGTTTGGGGCCTGAATTAATTTGGGATTAAAAATTTTTTTTTTTCATTTGTTTTTACTGAAGTTCAATTTACCAACATACAGTATAACACCCAGTGTTCATCCCATCAAGTGCCCTTCTCAGTGGCTGTCACCCAGTCACCCCAACCCCCGGCCCACCTCCCCTTTGCAACCCTTTGTTTGTTTCCCAGAGTTAGGAGTCTTTCATGGTTTGTCTCCCTCTCTACTTTTTCCCCACTCAGTTCCCCTCCTTTTCCTTACAGTCCCTTTTACTATTATTTAAAAATAGTAGTGGAGGCATATATGCACATTTTGCATTTCTGCAACTATGTTGAATGCATTTAAAATAATGTGCTTGTGGGGCGCCTGGGTGGTGCAGTCAGTTGAGCCTCCAACTCTTGGACCAGGTCATGATCTCATAGCATGGAGTCAGCTTGGGATTCTCTCTTCCTCTTCCTCTGCCCCTCCTGCTCATGCACTCTCTCTCAAATAAATAAATCTCAAAAAAAAAAAAAAAAAAAAAAGAATACGTTTGCACTTGGCAACCTTTAAAGCAGTGGTCTTCCAAATTAGGGTTCAGACATTTTCTGAAATTTCAGGTATAGTTGTATTTGTGTGTATGTTTCTGAAGAGAAGTTCCAGTCCAAAACCTCTATCATATTCTCAAAGGGTTTTCACTAAAAGGTTAGAAGCTATGGCTATAAAGTTGTGAAAAATGGGGTGTTAGTACATTAGTACAACTCAGTATCTTTGAAAGAAAATAAATACTTGATTGCCCTTTTGATATTCTCATTTCCATACTGTAGCTGAACAAGTCGATAACCAATTCAACTGGAAAAAGGCACTGTGGTAAAATTCTAGCTGCTTGCTGTAACTGAATGTATGTACACATTCAAAGACATTCAACATCTGAGAATTTGTTTTAACAAACCTAGGTTACCTCTAGGACCATAAATCAAGTCAGAAGGTCTAGTTTTACCCAAGGGTACATCAGAGTATGGACACATCATCTGGCCACTGAGAGTATCCTAATATCAATAGGATGTAAAGACTAAAACATCATACTTCACTGGATCATAACTAAGAAGTTAGTCTGCATATGGGTATTTGTCTAATTAGTACAGTACTTCCTCTAAGTACTGTTAGTAAGTTCTAGGAAGGGGAGAAAAACGTCTTGTGTATTATGGTTAGAAAAGAACTGCTATTTTCAGGTATGGCTAAAAACATCACAGAGAGCTCTATACATGATTTTCAGAACCATCCAAATTGAGAAATTCTTTAATTTTCCACCAATTTTGCAACTATAACCAGAGAATACTTCTTGAGAATAAACCATATTCTTCAATCTTTAGTCTAAACCCTTTCTTCTAGCTTTCATATCCTTGACAACTGTTTTTACACTTCCTTCACTGGTATCACTTGCATTTAGTAAGCTCATTTGATTTCCCATAATCATTATGGGCTTAATCTGTAACCTCTTATGTTGGAAATATTCTATCTTTTTGGAATGGCCTCTCATCATACTGTAGCGTATGTCCTCCTTTATTCTTTTAATGAAAATTAACTGTATGTGTAAATTATATGAAAATTACTTGGTTCTTACACAAAAACCTACACAACCCTCCAAGGGGATGCAAAACCAAAGCAGGAACTGTGTAATGGCATTTATTTGCCAGAAAGTATACTGGAAAGAGACCTGTATTAGAAGCTAGAAGTTTAGGGTTTCATCTGGGCTCTGGACTCTAACTAGCTGCAAGATCCTGAACAAGGTAATGCATTTGAGCCTGTTTCTTTATCTAAAAATCTGGGATAACATTGCATGCCCCACCTACCTGACAAATGATGATCAAATAAGAAAATATGAAAGCACTCTGAAAAGTATCAATGCTATATAGATGGCTTTAATGTTGTCTCTTCAGTTATATATGGAATTTAATCACAGAAATTTGAAATCATACCTGTGGGTCAAAAATATATTTTTAGAAATATGGATGTACACAGGTACATCTTAGTTGACTATTTTGTGATAGCTCTTATTGAAAATTCAGGATGTCAGGTGTTTTACATTAATTATAATGCACCTCAATATTTTATAGATGAGGAAACCAAGGCTTTCAAAGAAATGGCCAAAAGTCACACAGCTACAAAGCAGTAGAGCTAAAATCCAAATGTAGGGCTGTTTAAATAACTATTATTACTGTTACTGCATTTATCTTTGCTAGATCATACAAATCATTTAGCTTTTGATGTTAATTTTATATAGGGCTGAAACAAAAATTTTAAAAATTTCCTCAAAGTGCTATCAATATAAGAAAAAAGAAACCTACCACTTTATCAATTTATTCATTTGAATATGCCTCCCTTTCTCTGCACATCTGTCTAAAATCTGCCCTCCCTTACCCAGTTTAAGGAATCCTAATGCCTCCAAGAATTCTTTCCGGTTACTCCAGACTGCACTGATTTTATCATGGATGCGTTACTACATATAAGCTACGTGGTACACAGTGTTTGATTAAGATGTATTTAAAACATCTGCTATACGTATGCAACTATACTGAGTGTGGAATTCAAAGCAATCTATGTACTTATAAATTTTTTGCAGAAACAAACCATTTACAAAACCGGAGATAATACAAAGTGGCATAAATAACAGATATGTAATAATATTAATGATGTTCAAAACAGAGCATTATTACTTAAGGTTGGGTGCTAAGGAAAAGACCTCATTGAGGAAGTAGGACTTAAATCTTGAAAAAAGAGTAAAAGAAGGATAAATTAAGAAAGGAGAAGATATTTCAGGTGGGAGAAATGATTTGAACAAAGGCATAAAAATAGGACTACACATAAGTATCAAGAAATGCTGCTTAGAAGACTTACACCAAATGGGAGTTGGGTGGCAGTAAAATATTCACATAAAGGTAGGAACCATTTTGTGGAGGGCCCTGAATATCAAATAATAGGAGGTAATATAAGGTTAGATGCTTTAAAGATAGATATTATCTAATTTATTTCTTATGACATCATATTGAGCTATGTACTATTAGCTAGAATTTCATTTATGAGCAAACCAAGCAAGCTGGGTGATAAACACAGGATTCATCCCAGGTCTGTTCTACAATGAAAACCTAACTTTTGTTGTTTATAAACTATACAGCAGTCTCTCCCAAGGAGTTTGAACATCTAAAGTGGGGTGGGGGAGGTGTGGGTCAATGAAATTCATCTGAAATTATCCAAATCCTTGTTTAGGGAGATTAATCTGAACATAAGACAAAATAAGATTATGTGTAGAAGTTTCTTGTAAGCAACTCAAAAAAAAACTAGAATACATTTTGACCTGTATATCCTAGAATGTTTAAACATACTGATGGGCACATTATACTGCCTCCATATATTATTGACTGAAGTAAAAAATGGTTTATTACCAGCCTGTCAAAGATTTTGCCTGTATTTTATGCTCTAAGGTAGCTATTTAATGGTAGAAGTTTCAACAAATACTGTTTCTAATTGAAATTCAACATAATAAAAGGACAGCTTCCTCTTATCCGATCTTCTTCATACCTAAGATTTCCATCACTTACAGAATTATTGGAGAAATTGTGAAAAACTTCCGTGAAGATGTAAACTGTACTCCATAGTCCAGTTGTTCCCAGTGAGTTAGAAGCCTTGCTTTACCCTGGTCAGGAGTTTCAAAAGGTGTTCCTTTTACTGCATGCAAAAATACATACATCCCCTGGAAAGCAAACAAGGGGACATATATTCAATATTAACATAAGCAACCAGAATGTAGGGCAAAAACTGCCATCAAAGGTACAATCAGAATGTTCAACCAATAAAGAGGGAAAGGTTTTTTGTTGCTGAGGCAAAAGCCATGATGCTACCTTGTCAACTAATTCATTCTTGAAGGATAGTAGTAGCCTATAGGCTTATATGGAATTTAATTGAAAATATTTTCATTTATAGCACAATATTTTGTTAGGATTGATTACATGTTTGTTCTCTCATTAGCCTGAATACCTCAGGAACAAGGGTTGGTACACAGCAAGTATTAAACATTAAGCCAAGATGACAGTAAGCTAAGGAATGTTTATTCTGTAAGCATAAGGAAACCATTTTCACATGGGCTTTACAGGAGACAATAAAACAGAAATGGAATACTTTTAAATTCTGAGGAGTATGTGTGATCCAAAAAAGTTAATTTCTACTCTAATCCACGCATGTATTAGAATCATTAAAGAGAAAAACCACCTCTATTTCCTTCAAAGTACATGTATCACCAGTGTTTAGAATATTCAGAGTATCAGATATCCTTTTCAGTTAAACAGAATAAAATCTTATCTATCATATATCTTCTAGCCCATTATTTTTAATAGGTTTTCTATAAAATTTAGTGATGGATGATTTATACCCCAATCAAAAGAATTGGGGAAAAAATATGTAGCTCATGGTTGGTTGTTAATATTTACTGGCTCAAACTGAAGAAAATTCTCATTCATGTTAAAAGCCAGCCTAAAAATTTCATGAAATATTAATACCTCTATTTTTTTAAAGATTACTTATTTATTTATTCATTCATAGAGACACAGAGAAAGAGAGGCAGAGACACAGGCAGAGGGAGAAGCAGGCTCCATGCAGGGAGCCTGACGTGGGACTCGATCCCAGGTCTCCAGGATCACACCCCAGGCTGCAGGCGGCGCTAAACCGCTGCGCCACGGGCGCTGCCCATATTAATACCTCTAAATGTGAAGTATAGCACTGTAAAAATGAATAAAAACAATCACTACAGATTTCTACTGTATGGTTCAGAAAGGCAAAGACAGTATTTTTTCTAACCAGGGATAACAACTAGGTCTGTTTTCTCCCATTTAAAAGCGTTTACTATGTATTTCACATTTTTAATTGGTTGAATGTAGTCTATCTTCAAAAGGAACTTAAGTTTGGAGTCACGTTAATTGCTACATCAATGGCTGGTAGTTAGGTTTTTAGTGTGGTGGACTAATAAGTCAGAAGTTTGCTTCCCAACATTTTGTCAATTACCTATGCTTTCCTCATGGCCATATACTGTGCTTCAAAATCTCAACTAACTTGAAAACATCTGGGCAAGGGGAGAGGGTGACTCTAAAGTACATTTAATACATCTGCCATTGGAGAAGGGAAAATTATGTAACAATACAGACTAATCCAGCAAACATTTATATAGATCTTCAGAGACATGAAAATAAAAAAGATAAATTCTCAATTATAAAACTATGATAAATACAGGATAAAACAATATAGCATGGGAGTTCTATAGCCTCCTAGAAAACGAGATATTTGAGTTTTCCTGGATGAGGAGAAATCAGCCTGCAGGAGAGGATGGAGGGAAAGTATTAAAAGAGTGGATAAAGAGCTTAAGCCACAGCAAAAAGATGAGGGCAAGATAATTTTCATTATTGTTAGAGCAATACTCATGTTTAGAGATACGTTGAGGTAAGATTGAGTCCTTTTCTTGCCTCTGTACTGTTATCCACTGGTCTTATATGCCACGTAAGGAACTTGTTATTTTACTATGAACATAATAGAGAATCAAAGAAGAACTTAGAGCATGATTTGAGTATATATGCACTTTGAAAATAATTCTAAAAAAAAAAAAAAGAAAATAATTCTATGCCAAGTTGGAATGGAGAACAGTAGAGGAACATCAAGGAAACCATTTGATCTACTGGAATAATCCACCTGAGAAAAAAATAAGGGTACAAATTATAGCAATGCCAGTGGGGATCAAGTTGAGAGACAGTAAAGCAGGGCTTTGACTAAATGGATATGGAATACAGAGGAAAAGGAGTTAATCTAAGAGTAGAGTGACCACGTATCCTAGATAGCATGAATGGTCCTGATTTACACCTATTTCCTTAGTTATTATTTAAGCTCCCTTTTACTCTCAAAACAGTATCAGTTTGGATAATTCATTATATGAGTTGCTTCACTTTTCACATTCAGCTATCTGGTGTGACATATTGGGCAGACAGTGGTGCCTTTAGATTAGATCAGGAACAAAGTCAGAGGAACAGGTTTTGAGTGGTAAGGGACAGATCAGGAATGAGTTCAATTTATAATTGCTTGGCTTAAGGTGCACGGTAAACTGGCAATATTAATGTGAGCATCATCATTCTACAGATAGAAACTGCAAATATGGACAGATGAAGTAATCTTAATAGCTCATACAGCATAAAAAGAGATGAAGAAAAGAGCCTTGGGGACAGCAGCATCTAGGAGAGGAAAACAAAAGGAAGAATATGCAAGAAACAGAAAAGGAAAAATCAGGGAAAAAAAAAAAAGTGATCCCATGAAAGCCAAAGGAGATTCTAGTAAAAGGGATATATTTTTTGTCAAATATTTCAGAGAAGTTACTACTTAAAAATAGCCCTATCAAAGTCCACTGCATAAAATGGACTAAATGGACATTCATATATTTTTACCACCACATTATTCTTGTCCTCCTCCAAATTCAAATACTCTTCACAAGATAGGAAAAAATAGTATTAATTAAAGAAGAAAAAAACCTATTTCCCCTGCACTTTCCTGTCTTATTGTTCCAAGTTCTTCATTTTCTGGATATCTTTCAGCAAATATGTAATTAATCTGAATTCAATTAAAAATCAACTAATGGATTTCTCACCCTTTGTTCTGCTGTCATATACTGTTAAGAAAGGTCACTATCAACGGTTTTTTAAATAGACAATTTTCAAGGCTGCATAACATGGTTAGTAGAATCAACTGAATCTCTGATACTTTTGTAGAGCTATAATACAAAAGAACCACAGGCAACATGAAAAAGCTAAGGCAACATGAAAAAGCTAAGGCACCATAAGTCCTCAATCACACGAGATATGATTAAGCTCAAAATTTCTTTTTTTTTTTTTTAAATTTTTATTTATTTATGACAGTCACACAAAGAGAGAGAGAGAGAGGCAGAGACACAGGCAGAGGGAGAAGCAGGCTCCATGCACCGGGAGCCCGACGTGGGATTCGATCCCGGGTCTCCAGGATCATGCCCTGGGCCAAAGGCAGGCGCCAAACCGCTGCGCCACCCAGGGTTCCTTAAGCTCAAAATTTCTATACTGAAGAAGGAAAGCATACTTATACAATTTAGAAAGGACTGAAGTTGTTTAAACAAGGACTGAAATCAAAGATGGTTATTAATCAAAACCCATAATTATTTCTGAAGCATTCTGGTTAATCAATATACAATAGTAGCTTGAATTAGTATCTTGTAATTTTTGCTAAAATGACCTACTATTTTCTAGATTCCATAAAGCCAAAAGGAAGAAAAAAAAAGTGTTATTTAGGAAAAAAGGCCCAATGTTTAAATATGAAGTATTAATAGAAAAAAAAAATCATCTCCCAGATTAGAAGTCTTCAAAATTGTCACATAATTTAAAAATCACTGAACTGTACTATGTCAGCAAATTTTATATTACATAGACTATGAATTCTATCTATATAATAAAACTGTTAAACTAAGACACATGTTTTTCTTTATAACATAAAGCTGTAACCTTTTAAAAATTGTTTCAATATATGTAACATAAAATGCACCACCTTAATCATTTTTTGGTGTACAGTTCAGTGGTCTTAAGTACATTCACATTGTCACGCAACTGTCACCACCATCCATTTCTAGAACTCTTTTCCTCTTGCAAACCTAAACTGTACCCATTAAACAGTAACTCCCTATTTCTTCCTCCCTGAGTCCCTAACAGGCACTAAACTTTGTAAGTGCTTAGTATAAAATGAAATGCTTACCAGATTATGTATAACATTCGTTAAGGTCCAAGCAACAGGAACACTGAAGAAGGGAATACTGAGTAGGACAATATGAAGCAAGCCAACTCCTAACCCGTATGTCAGCCACATACCCCGGCTGTTCATTACACGGGTATTTGGATTCACCTCGCTGTGAGCAACTCCAACATTCATGTTTGCTCTGTAGGAAAGAAAGGAAGTGAATCAACAATGATAGAACTGGGAACCTAAACACTCTTTATTCTGACAAAGCAAGTGCTACTAGGATCATTCTCTAGTTGTTCTGAAATAGAACACACTCACCAAAATATGCTATTTGCAGATGCTGATGAAGGTAATAAATAATCCTTAACATCTGACTTCATGGTAAGATGGACAAGACTTATTTTTATGGTTCTTATTGAAAAAATAAATTAAAATCCCTTTCTTAAAGCTTGTGTTCTACCATGTTAAGTTTTACATGAATCAGGGACAGGAAAACTCAAACTCAAAGAGAAAACCTACAATTTTCTTCTATCATGAAACCAAAGTGAAAGCTGAGGACCTAACGTACTAACAGAATAAACTAATCTATATTTAAAAAAAAAAAAAGCAAAGATGCAGCATTATTTACAACAGCCCAGATAGAGAAGCAACCTAAGTGTCCACCCACAGATGAATGGATAAAGGTGTGTGTGTGGGGGGGGGGGGGGTGTATACATATGTGGAACAGAATATTACTTAGCCATAAAAAAGAATGAAATCTTGTCATCTGCAACAAAGTGAATGGACCTAGACAGAACAGAACATTGTTATATCAGAAAAACAAATACCATATGGTTTTAAGAAACAAAATGAAGAAAAAAAAGAGATGAAAATACACTCTTACATACAGAGAACTGGTGATGGTTGCCAGAGGGGAGGCTGGTGGAGGGGATGGGTGAAATCAATAACGGGGATTAATACTGTTATCCTGACGAGCACGGAGAATTGCTGAATCCTCGTATTGCACACCTGATATTAATATGTTTGTTAAGTATACTTGAATTAAAGACAAAAACGGCAAAGTGGACCCAGCCAGTGAACTGTGAGTGGTCAGCCTCTGCCACCCAATGTCCCGTCTCCCAACAGTGGCTGGGTTCAAATCACTGCTTTTTAAATAACCCAGCCTGGGGGGAACATGGGAGGGACATGTACGTGGTCAAGGGATGCGGTTTGTTTCTCAATCTCGTGACACGATAAGGTTAAAACAGTCTTTCTTCCTTTAACCCGTCAACTCCCCTAAAACTTTGGGTTTTTTCCCAAGTGTTCCCGTTTATGAGATTCAGATGACACCACCGCCAGAACGGGTATCCGTTCCCGCCGCAATGCTGGCGTTTCCTCGGTTCTCAGAGGCCCTCGAACAAAGTGCCAGTGACCGGGGAACACCGGTCATCCCGAGAAGCCGGCGGCGAGGCCGGGGGCAGCCACGGCACGTGTGGGACGCGCACGAACGGTCTCCCCTGGAAATACGCGAGTTTCTCGTAACCGCGTCCAACAAGCGTTTCCGGGGTGAGTGCCCCAGGCCGCCGGGGATCGAACGCGCGCCACAGCGTCCGGCGGTCACGGCCGCTGACGCCAACGCGCAAGCCTCTGAACGCCGCTCGGCGTCACGCCGGTGTTCCCAGGCCGTGGCTTCCCATCTACCCCGGAGATGCCGCGGCCCGACGCTTCTCCGGCTCCTCGCCGGCTGCCGAGAAAGCTGCCCGGCTTCGAGGTCCAACTCTTCCCCCCGAGCTGGAGGCCAGGCGGTGCGGCTCCGAGGCCCCCGGGGCCGCCGCTCCCCCCAGCCGCCCCCACGCGCGCCCGGCCCACTCACCCGGAGGCCGGCCGGCACCGGAGCAGCCCCGCGGCGGCGGCGTCCCCCGAGGCCCAGCGGCTGGCGGAAGCGTCGCGGGCCCAGCGCGCCGCCCGGGCATTGGCTGCGGGCCGCGCGCAGCGCACGTTACCCGGCGGGGGGGTGGGACTAAGCGCCGCGCACCGGGGGCGGGGCCTGGGCGGGGCCTCACGGGGGCGGGGCCCAGGGGGGCCACAGCCGGGGTCGCCGCGTTGCCGGAGAGTCGCCGCCCGCCCGCGCGGGCCACAAGGTAGCGTCGTGGCCTCCCCGGCCGCCGTCCTGGCGCCCTCGCGCTCGCGGCAGCCCCTCCCGTCGGCCTGTCCGCTGTGGCGTGAGCGCGCCGCCGGCGGGCGAGAAGCCGACGGAGCCCGGCTGTGGGCGCGCGCGGGCCGCGGGCTCCGGGCAGGCCCGCGCGTCCTCCCGCCGCCGCGGGGCCGATCGTGCCGCTGCCCGCTTCCCAGAAGCCGTGGGCCGGGCGGGCCGCCCTCCCGGAAGTGAGGCCTTGCTGCGGGGCGGAGGGCCGTCGGGGAGTCCGGGGCCCCGGGGGTCGCAGGGCGGCGCACGCGGTCCCGCTCTCTCGGCGCCGAAGCGCGGTTTCCGGTGGCTGCGCGGTGCCTGCTTGTCCCCAGGGACCGTGGTGGGCCGACTCCCCGGACGGTGCCCTCAGGTGCGCCCCGCCCCCCGGAAGCGGCCCGCGTGGCCCGCCGTGCGCGTGCGGAGGACGCTGCTGTGCCCGGGCCGCGAGGTTAGCCGCAGCGCGGGGCCGGGCGGAGGGCGGGAGCCCGCGACGGCACGTGGTGGCCCCGAGTAGGGAAGACGCATCCGCGCTTGAGGTTGGCGGCCTCGGGCGACGGGTGGCCCGGGGCGGAGCGGCGTCCCGGGGCCGGCGGGAGGAGACGCCGCGGCCCTCGGCGGGCAGCCCCGAGGCGACGGGGTCGCTGGCCCGCGCGTGAGGGTGAGGCCGGGAGGCGGCGTCCCCGCGGCGGCCGTGCGTGTCTGACTAGCTTTGGGATCCTCAGCCTCTCGGTCTCGAGCCTGTAAACCCCGGAAGTCCCGTTTGTGGCGGAGGCCCGACGGGGCGCGGGGAGACGGAAGGGCTGGGACCACCCGGGGCGCGTGTGAGCGGGGTCCTGAGGGCGTTCCAGGGGCGGCACCTAGAGGGCCCCTGAGGATGAGGCAGCAAGTCCGGGCGGGGCGGGCGAGGCGGCCGGAGCAGGTCGGCGAAGCGAGGGAGCTGTGGCGGTGATGACCTGGCGGGGCGCGTCCGGGCCCAGGCCGCTTGCTCACCGACAGACCCGGGTGGCCCTGGGTCCGCGCTCCCCAGCGCCTGCCGTGACCGAGGCGCTCCAGGCCCCCGCGTTGCCGCGGAAACGCGTGGCGTGTAACCGCCCGCACCGCGGGGTACGGGTCAGGACCCGGTGCGGCAGGTCGGAAGTGACGCAGGCCGGAGCCTTAGGGATGGGGGGAGGAGGATCGGGGATCGGGATGATCGGAGGATCAGGGCCCTGCCGCAGGTGGCTTAGGCCTGAGCCCGTGTCACAGACACAGACGGGGCGCACCACGAGGAGCTAGAGGTGCGGGTTCGGCGGGGCTGCTGCCAAGGACGACGCAGGTGTTTGCTCCTAGTCACTAGGAGAAGAGCAGAATGAAGCAAAGGCACGGGGATGGCAGCAGGAAGAAAGTCTGTTTTATAAGCGTTTGTTTTTAAGTAGCCTTGACGGCGATTGTGAGAAATGCAAATTTTAGTGTGGGAAGACCGAGATCTCTTGGTGGATTGATTGATTTTTTCTTTTAAGATTTTATATATTTATTCATGAGAGACAGAGAGAGAGAGGCAGAGACACAGGCAGAGGGAGAAGCAGGCTCCATGCACCGGGAGCCCGACGACGTGGGACTCATCCCGGGTCTCCAGGGTCATGCCCTGAGCCGAAGGCAGGGGCTAACCGCTGAGCCACCCAAGCATCCCAAGATTGATTGATTTTTAAAGATTTTCTTCATTTATTTGAGACGTTGACACAAGCAGGGGGGAAGGGCAGAGGCAGAGGGAGAGGGAGAAGCAGACCGCCTGCTGAGCAGGGAGCCCCATGCGGGCTTGATCCCAGGACCTGGCCATCGTGACTTGAGCCGAAGGCGGTCCCTTCTGACTGAGCCACCCTGGCACCCCGGGAGAAAGGGGGGGCGGGGAGAGAAAGAAAAAGAAAGAGAAGATAATCATTGGGGTAATAGGGTGGATGGAAGATTTTATTTTTGCTTTGAAGGTCAAGATGTCTGAGGGGGACTGGTTAAACTAGATGAAAGGTCTTAAGAGAGGAGACCTTGACCTGAGAGTTAGGGGAAAAAGTGTGGGCAGAGGCATAAACGTTTTAAGAAACCAGAGGACATGGGGGTTGGGGGAGGTAAGAGGTATGTGAAGGTAGAGTTTGTGCTGCGGTCTGCCTTGATCTCAGAATGGGAACAAAATTAGGGATTTGAGGGAAATACAGGAGATTTTGGAAAAGAGATTATAGAGAATGAGGCAAAAATGTTGAGGGTAATGAGATTGTCTAGAAAGAGTAAAAGGTGAGATGATGCTGGGTTTCTGCTCCAAAGTTTGATCGGTGTTTTCCTTAGATCTTGGCATTCTCAAAGACAGAAAACCTCTTGAATCTAAGCCTGGTCTGATTCCAGGTCATGGGTTAACTGCTGGGATAGTGGGGATTAAAAGGTGGGTGGGGAGCCTGTTCATTTTGGAGTTTAGAGGAACCTGGTGTGGGCCAAGTATTCTGGGATCTTAAACATGTGTATGCCGTGTTATATAATAAGTTATGTTCAGTGGCCCCTGGGGGGCTCAGCGGTTGAGGGTCTGCCTTCTGCCCAGGGCGTGACCCCGGGGTCCTGGGATGGAGTGCCGCGTCAGGCTCCCTGCAGGGAACCTGCTTCTCCCTCTGCCTGTGTCTCTGCCTCTCTGTGTGTGTCCCTCATGAATGAATAAATAAAACCTTAAAAAAAAAAAAAAGACATTGTAATTCATGAAAAACATATAGATGACTAATGTTTGAGATTGCCATTAAGGTTTATCGCTGCCTGAAAATTTCCACGTCCCAAGGGGGCAGCACCACTTGGTCATTCCTACCCTGGTGGGTCATGTATTATACTCATTGGAGTTTAATAGTATAATGTTTTTCTTACTCTTCTTTATTACCATAGTATGATTTACCAGCTAACCTCTCTGTGCCTCAATCTTACAAAATGGAGGTGATAATGCCACCTACTTTAAAGAATATTATAATAAATAAATGATTTAATGCTATGTGTGCTTATAGGAGAGCCTAGCATAGTGGGAAGCTCATTAATGTGAGCTACAGTTGATCATTGTTGTCACTATCAGATCTGTTAGGAATGTTTAACAATTTTATTTTTTCGACTTAATTTTATCTTTACCTACCCTACTAAAAGCTAGAATGAAACAGTTGCCTGCAGCAACAGTGCGCCTCCTTTCAAGCTCTCAGATAATCACTTCAGTGGTCAGTGTGGTAAAAGAGCTCCTTGAAAACTCTTTGGATGCAGGTGCCACAAGCATAGATGTTAAACTGGTGAGTGTCCCTAAGAAGCCAAATACCTTTAAAGCAAAAAAGGGCTGGGCAAATTATTTCTTCTTATAACTATTACCTTTCTCTTCTTTTTTTGTATTAGTAAATTATTTTTAGGATATTGCATTTTTTGTTGTAAGAGTAAATTCTTAAAAATAAATTTTAACTTAGATCTGCACTACAGTAACACTAAAGGAAAATTTAAAAGCAAACTTATTCTTTAGGACTCCATCATACAAAATTAAAAATCTATAAAATTATAAATCTAATTTGTTATTATTTTCTACTAATTATTCTTGGTTGTTCATATTTACTTGCCTTTTGCTCATTTGCATTTTGTCTTTTCCATCTAATCTAATTTCAAAACTATATCCCGGTTGGCTCATAGTTTTCACATTAAAAAAATCTTAAATGATGTATATTAAGTCATTTGAGTTAATATGATTTATGACATTTAATGATAGTTTGTTACAGTTAGCTTGCATGTGTACCTTCCTTATTATAAACTTGCAATTGCTCCTTATAAAAACTCTTAATTACTACTATCCTTTTTTTTTTTTTAACAATAATTAAGGTTCTGATAACTTGCCCAAAGTTCTATAATTAGTACTTAGTAGTGAATCTGAGATTAGAGTTCAGGTCTTTCTGTTTCTAAAACCTATTCAAGATCGTTGCTCTGTGCTAGTGGGGGTTTTTTTGTTTTGTTTTGCTTTGTTTTTTCCTGATAAGGAAACAACTACAGAAAGCTTTTATTTGTTCAAAGTAACCAGTGCTATAGATGCAAAAAACCCCAACTCCTCCAACACTACTTCAAAACAAACATATCAAACTTGATTTTCATTAGAATATTATTTCTTCACACCAACAAATCAAAAAACAAAGACATATATAAAGCAACACAAACAATTGTTGAGCTTCATCTTCTGGACAAGAATGCCAAGTTAGTCTCTCTTCATAAAACGCAATTACAATTTGAGGACACTTCATATTTGCCTCTTTTGCCAGCACCGAGTCTGCCTCATCTGAATCTTTCCATTTCGTGAGAAACATTAATTCTCCACTGCTGTCCGTGGCACCAATTATTCACTCAGGATCAAGACTTCTGGGAAAGCCTCTTGTTTTATCAGCAGCATCTCTTTTCTTCTTTGATTTGCTATCATCAGATTCACTGTCAGATAAAGATTTTCTGTTAGTACCATCTTTTTCTTTACCAGCTTTTTGGGAATTAAGAAATGCTTCAATTAACTCTGGACAATCTAAATTTTCTTCATGTTCTCAAGTACTGTCAGCGTCTGTAAATCCCTTCCACTTCAGGAAATACTCCACCTTCCCATACTCACCCTCCTACACAGAGGTCCAGTACTTTTTCCACCACAAATTCTTCAAGCTCCACCTCTTCTACTTTTTTCTCTTTCCATTCTGTGTCTTTCCATTTTTTGCAATGTAGTTTTACTGAGGGCCATTTTTTATTGCAGACTTGAAGAGCTATTATTCACCACCTTCAAGCTACCCCAGGTCCTGGGTCTCTATGCTAGTGGTTCTAATAACATTTGGGTGCGTCAGAACACTTTATTAAAGTGTTTATTAAAACTGTTACCAGGCCCTAGAATATCAGATTTTATTTGGGGCCCAAGAATTTACATTTGTAACAGGTTTCTAGTTAATGCTGAGAACTGCTGTTCTATACCATATGAATGCTGTATTTGTTCTAAAAAAATATACATCTGGCCCTTGAACAACACAGGTTTGGATGGACTGCATGAATCCATTTTGACATGGGTTTTGTTTTTTGTTTTTGTTTTTTTGGTAAATATAGTACAAGTACTATAAATGTATTTTCTCTTTCATATGATTTCTTAATAACTTTTTATTTTAAAATGTAATTTATTGTAAGAATGTAGTATATTAATATATATAATATACACAATATGTGTTAGATGACTTTATTTGTTATTTGTAAGGTTTCTAGTCAATAGAAAACTATTAAGAGCTTACCTCATGTCATAGATACAACTCGATAACACTCACGTCAGTGTAAATAACCCAGAAAAGACCTGAAGTCTGGCAAAACAAACTCCATAGCTAAAGATAAAGAAAAGGCCACATGAAGGAGTAGAAAAGGCAGAAATGCTTTCGGGAGTGAAACAGACCATGATGGTCCATGGAGGGGAGAAAGCTGCAGGCATGGAGAGAGGAGAGAAAGACTGTATCACATTTGGGAACCTGCACAGGGAAGGTAAATCATCATAATATTTGGCTTTGAAAGCCAGAGGGATTGAATTTGATGAATTCTTAAAGCAAGCAGGTTTTGAAGCCTGGAATTTTAAAAATCAGCAGGCTCCATTCTGGGAGAACCTGGAGGGCAGGCAATAGGAAGCTGAATCCCCACCCTTAAAGAGAGCACAACAAATAGCCCTCAGTTACAGCTTAGAAGCAGCAGTTTGAAAATGGGAGGGAGAGTACTGGTTTCAGAGTGTGTCCTAGAGGGCAGGGATCACTGAGGGACTCCTCCAAGGAAAAAGGAGTGAGAAGACACCATTACTCTCCCATACCCCTGCCAGCATGAACACACAGCCACCTATAAGAATTAGCCACTGACATTTTCTTATACCAAGGCCCACCCCCCAACCCCTAACACCACACTTCCATATATCCACCCTTCCCACTTACGTATGACTCAGTCCCAGCATTTCAAGTCCACTCTGCCAGAAGACCAGGGCACATCTTCCTAATACCACATCTGCCGTCCTATGCATTTGGTGGTGCCCAATTCGGCAATGGCAGCAGGTCTCATTTTGCAGCAGACCAGCACTCATTTTATTAAAACTGCATTCCCACCCCAGCCAGGGACCAAACATCGCCCATAGTAGACAGAGTTTCTGCAGAGCACTGCAGTGAAGGGAGAAGTGGCCAGGACACAATAGCAGGGTGCATGCAACACATATAGGAGATACCCCCTGAAGTGCCAGGTTTTGGTGAACAGGGGCTGCTGCACTACTGATGCACCATACTGATGCTGATAGGACTTCTCCTTCACAAGACCGGGACTTTCAAAAGCAGGACACGTAGGTGACTTGCCAAACATACAGAAACAGAGCATTAGACACAATGAGGAGACATATATCCTGTCTCCAAATGAAATAACAGAGCCAACCACAGCAAGAAACCTAAGAGAAACATAAAAGTAATATTAAAGTAATGACCATAAAGACACTCCTTGGACTTGAGAAAAGACTGGAGCACATCAGTGAGATTAAGGATCTCACTGATCAAAGAGATGAAAAAGAACCATGTATGAAGAACACAGTAAATGAAATTTAGAATACATTAGATGGGTTGGCGAATTGAATTTAAATAAATAAAAGTGTGCTAGATGGAGTAATAGCAGGCTAGAGGATGCAGAGGAGGAAGTTAGCAAACTGGAACACAGATTAATGGGAAGTAATCAAGCTGAACGAGTGAGAGAAAAAAAACTATACAGAATGAGAACAGACTTAGGGAACTCAGCGACTCCCATCAAGCATAATAACATTTGTATTACAGGGATCCCAGAAGAAGAAGAGGGAGAGAAGGGGGAAGAAAATTTATTTAAAGAAATAACAAGGAAGCACACACCAAGACATGTAATAATTAGAGTGGCAAAAAGTAGCGATAAAGAGAATTTTAAGAGCAGTGAGAGAAGACCGTTAAATATGAAGGAAACCTCATAAGGCTATCAAGGGATCTTTCAGCAGGAACTTTGCTGGCCAAAAGGGAGTAACGCAATATATTCAAAGTCCTAAAGGGAAAAAATGTGCAGCCAAGAATATTCTATCCATCAAGGCGATCATGTAGAATAGAAGGAGAGATAGTTTCCCAAACAAAAACTAAAGGAGTTCTTGACCACTAAACCAGCCCTGTAAGAAATATTAAAGGGAACTCTTTGAGTGGAAAGGAAAGAGCAAAAGTCGGAGTAAAAAAGTAGAAAACACTAAAGCAGTAAAAATAAGTGTATCTCTAAAAATCAATCAAGGGATTTACAAAAGGAAGTAAAATATAACACCAGATACCTATATGGTAGGGAGAGAAGTAAAGAATGGCTTGAAACTTAAATCATCCACTTAATATAGACTGCTATATGTGGAGGATGTTATATACAGACCAAATGGTAACCATAAATCAAAAACCAGTAATAGATACACAAAAAATAAAGAAATCCCAGAATATCATTAAAGCCAGCATACCTGGAAAGAGAGCAAGAAGAAAGGGCCAGAGAAGAGCCATAAAAACAACCACAAAACAAGTACCAAAATAGCAATAAAGACATAGCAGTAATTATTCTGAAGGTAAATGGACTAAATGCTCCAATCAAAAGACATAGGGTAATGGAATGGATAAAAAAAACTGAAACTCTATTGAACACAGGGATGCCTGGGTGGCTCAGTGGTTGAGCGCCTGCCTTCAGCCCAGGGTGTGATCCTGGAGTCCAGGGATCGAGTCCCACGTCGGGCTCCCTACATGGAGCCTGCTTCTCCCTCTGCCTGTGTCTCTGCCTCTCTCTCTCTCTCTCTCTCTCTCATGAATAAATAAAATCTTAAAAAAAAAAAAAGACTCATCTATGATATCTACAAGAGACTCATTTCAGACCTGAAAACACCTGCAGATTGAAGGTGGGGGATAGAGAAGCATTTTTCATACAAATGTATAGCACAAGAAAGCTGGGGTAGCAATACTCATATTGGACAAAACAGATTTTAAAACAAAGGCCATAATGAGGTGCAAAGGACACTACGTAATCGTAAGGGGACAATCCACCAAGAAGACAATAATTATAAATAATTTGGAGAGCACCCAGATGCATAATAAACAGTTGATAATAAACAGAAAGGAACAAAACAATTATACAGTAATAGTAGAGAACTAAATCCCATTTACATCAGTGGACAGGTAATCCAAACAGAATCTACAAGGAAATAGTGGCTTTGAATGACACGTTGGACCAGATGGATTTAACAGATATATGTGGAATATTCCACCCTAAGACAGAATACACATTCTTTTGAAGTGCACATGGATCGTTCTCCAGAATAGATCACATATTAGGCCACAGAACAAGTCTCAACAAATTGACAGAGATCAGTCATACTCTGCATCTTTTCTGACCACAATGCAATGAAACTACATAGCAATCACAAGAAATAATCTGGAAAGAGCCCAAATACATGGAAATTAAATAATACACTACCAAGCAATGAACGGGTCAACCAAGAAATCAAACAAGGAATTAAAAAATATATGGAGACAAATGAAAATGCAGTACAAAATTTTGGGGATGCAGCAAAAATGAACCTAAGAGAGGTTTGTTGATGTTTTTAAGGTTTTATTTATTCATTCATGAGAGACACAGGCAGAGGCAGAGGGCGAAGCAGGCTCCATGCAGGGAGCCCAACGTGGGACTCGATCCTGGATCCCGGGATCACACCCTGAGCCGAAGGTAGATGCTCAACTGCTGAGCCACCCAGGCGTCCTTAAGAGAGAAGTTTATAGCGATACAGGCCCATCTCAAGCGAGAAAATACCAAATACCCTAACCTTATACCAAAAGGAGATAGAGAAAGAACAAATTCAAAACCAAGAGAAAGGAAATAATAAAAGCTAGAGCAGAAATAAATGACATAGAGACTAAAAAATTAATAGATCAGTGAAACCAGGAGCTGGTTTTTTAGAAAAGATCAACAAAAGTGTTGAACCTGTAGTCAGACTCATTAAAAAAGGACTGAAATGAAATCACAAACGAAAGAGAAGAAATAACACCACCACAGAAATAAAAAAGGATTATTTGAGAATATTACGAAAAGTTAAATGCCAACAAGTTCGACTACTTAGAAGAGATGGATAAATTCCTATAAAGGTATAAACTACCAAAAACTGAAACAGGAAGATAGAGAAAATTTGAACAGACTGATTATCAGCAACAAAATTGAATCAGTAATCAAAAAAAAATTCCCAACATTAAAAAAGAAATTACGAATGAACTGGCTTCCCAGGGGAATTTTAACAGACATTAAGGATAATATTACAAAGAGTTCAGACCTATTGTTCTCAAACTATTCTACAAAATAGAAGGGGAAGGAAAAATTTCGAATTCATTCTATGAGGCCAGCATTACCCTGATATCAAAGCCAGATAAAGACACCACTTAATTGTGGTGAGAGAACTCAGACCAATATCTCTGATGAACATTGATACAAAAATTCTCAACAGAAGATTAGCAAACTAAACCAAATAATACATTAAAAAATCATTCATGATCAAGTGAGATTCATTTCTGAGTTGCAAGGGCTTTTCAATATTTGCAAATCAGTCAACATGATACATCAATAAGAGGATATAAACCTTATGATTGTTTTGATTTTAATAGATGCAGAAAGAGCACTTGACAAAGTACAACATCTATTCATTAAAACCCTTGCCAAAGTAGATTTAGAGGGAACATACCTCGATATATGAATATATCCATATGGTATATGAATATATGAAAAATCTACGGCTAACATAGTGGTGAAAAACAGCTTTTTCCTAAGATCAGGAACAAGACAAGGCTGTCTACTCCCACCACTTATTCAACGTATTGGGATTTTTAGCTACAGCAGTCATATAGCAAAAAGAAATAAAAGGCATCCAAATTGTTTTAAAAAAAAAAGTAGAACTTTCACTTTTTGCAGATGACACGGTACTGTATATAGAAAACTCCAAAGACTTCACCAAGAAACTACTAAGATTGATAAATGAATTTAATAAGGTCACACAATACACAATCAATATACAGAAATCTGTTGCATTTCTACATACTAATAATGAAGCAGCAGAAAGAAATTTAAAAAACAATCCCATTTACAACTGCACCAAAAATAGTAAAGTACCTAGGAATAAGTTTAAAACCAAGGAGGTGAAAGACCAGTGCTCTGAAAACTGTAAAACATTGATGAAAGAGATTGAAGGTGATATAAGGAAATGGAAAGACATTCCATGCTCCTGGGTTGGGAGAACAAATATTGTTAAAATATCTATGCTACCTGAAGCCATCTACAGATTTAATGCGATCCCTGTCAAAATACCAACAGCATTTTATGCAGAACTAGAAAAAATAATCTAAATTTATATGGAACCACTAAAGATCATGAATAGCCAAAGCAAACTTGAAAAAGAAAAAACTGGAGGTATCACAATTCCAGACTTCAGGTTACATTATAAGCTATAGTAAATAAGGCAGTATGGTACTGGCAGAACAGAGAACCTAGCACTAAATCCACAATTAAATGGTTAGTTAATGTTCCACAAAAGAGTTTAAAACGTGATGGGAAAAAGACAGTCTCTTTAACAAATGGTGCTGGGAAAACTGGACAGTAACATGCAAAAGAATGAAACTAGAGCACTTTCTTAACCACATACAAAATAAACTCAAAGTAGATTAAGAACTTAAATGTGAGACCTGGAACCATAATCCTAGAAAAGCACACAGGCAGTAATTTGGCTTCGACCATACCAACATTTTTCTAGATATGTCTCCCAAGACAAGGGAAATAAAAGCAAAAATAAACTAGTGGGACTACATCACAATAAAAAGCTGCTGCACAGCAAAGGAAACAATAAAACTCCCAAGTGGGAGATCTTTGCAAATGACATTTCCAGCAAATGTTTACTATCCAAAATATATTAAGGACTGATAAAACTCACCACCATAAGACCTAAATAATCCAATTTAAAAATGCGATGTTCACATCATTCATCATCAGAGAAATGCAAATCAAAACTGCAATGAGATATTACCTCACACCTGCCAGAATGAACAAATTCTAAAAACTAAGAAGGAACAAATGTTGGCAAGGATATGGAAAAAAGGAACCCACTTGCCCTGTTGGTGGGAATGTTGGTGCAGCCGCCATGGAAAACAGTGTGGAGGTTTATCAAAAAGTTACAAATAGAACTACCTTATGATTGACTTATCACATACTGAGTAACCAAAGAAAACAAAAACAGTTACTCAAAGGGATACATGTGCCTTTGTATGTTTATAGCAGCATTATTTATAACAGCCAAATTATGGAAGCAGCTTCAAAGTACATTTATAGATGAATGGATAAAGATGTGGTGTATATTTGCGACAGAATATTATTCAAACATAAGAAAATGAAATCTTGCCAATCTTGCCATTTGCAAAAGCGTGGATGGAGCTAGAGTATATAACGCTAAGCAAAATAAGTCAGAGAAAGATAAATACTCTATGATTTCATTCATGTGGCTTTTCAGAAGCAAAACAATGAGCAAGGAAAAAAAAAAGACCAAGAAATAGACTCTTAACTACAGAGAAGAAACTGATGATTACCAGAGGGGAGGTGGCTTGGAGAAATAGGTGATGGGATTAAGAGTACACTTACCTTGTTGAGTACTGAGTAATATATTGAACTCTTAATTTCTTATTATTAAGATTATATAAAAAATAAATGACACAATTATTTTTCTGGTGTTTCTATTTCTTTGACAACAGTTTCCTGTCTTTATATACTAAAAGTTTCTTTAACTTTTTATAGGAGAACTATGGATTTGATAAAATTGAGGTACGAGACAATGGTGAGGGTATCAAGGCCATTGATGCACCTGTAATGGCAGTAAAATACTATACTTCAAAAATAAATAGTCATGAAGATCTTGAAAATTTAACAACTTATGGTTTTCGTGGAGAAGCCTTGGGATCAATTTGTTGTGTAGCTGAGGTAAGGTAATTTATATTGATTTTCATAATCACAGAGTGGTAGGTAGCATTAGGAGAAAATGAACCCAGTTTTGGCAAAGAGTGTAGAATATACATAACCCAAAATTTATCATTTAAACCATTTTTAGGTGTACAATTCACTGGCTTTAAGTGCACATAGCTGTCCATGCTGTGCATCGCCAGAACTACTTCATTCCAAACTGAAACTCTGTGCCCGTTAAACAGTTAGGTCCCCATTGTCCGTCCCCACCTCCTGTCCCTTGTAACCTCTTTGCTCCTGTCTCTGAATTTGACTAATGGAACCGTATAATATCTGTGCTTTCGCGTCAGGTTATTTCATTTAGCAAACTGTCTTCAGGGTTCCTGCTTGTTGTAACATATATCAGAATTTTCTTCCGTCCTTCCTAAGGCTGAATGATGTATAAATGTATAAATGTGTAATCATGTTTTGTTTATCCTTTTCTGTTGATGGACATTTGGGTTGTTTCCACCCTTTGGCATTTGTGAATAATGCTGCTGAGGATGTGGGTGTCCAAATGTCTATTGAAGTCTCCGCTTTTGCTTCTTCTGTGTATGTACGCAGAAGTGGAGTCGCTGGGTCGCATGGTAGTTCTGTCTGATTTTTTCAGGAAGGGCAAATTATGTTTTATAATGTTAATATTTATATATATATTTTAAAGATTTTATTTATTCATGAGAGACACAGAGAGAGAGGCAAAGACACAGGCAGAGGGAGAAGCAGGCTCATGCAGGGAGCCCGACGTGGGACTCGATCCTGGAACCCCAGGATCACGCCCTGGGCTGAAGGCAGATGCTCAACCGCTGAGCCACCCGGGCTGCCCTAATGTTGATATTTATAAAAGGAAAAAGTAGTTTAGTGACCCACTGGCTTGGGAAAAAACATATTAAATAAAATTAAATTGTAAGCTCTTCTCAGATTTTCCTATACTGAAGTGCATCATGAACCTCTCAGGTTGATGGTTTATGGTAGTAACATTTCCCTGCGTGTACTTGACAATGAAACCCTTGTATTGATAAGCATATCACTGTTTGTTGTGCTGTGTGGAACCACCCCGGAAATGCCATTCTAGTAAATACAGATAGATTGGGCTCTAGAGATGTGAATCGACTTGATCTAAACCCTAGCGAGTTAGAGGCAGACTGGGTCCCAGAACTTTGCTCTCCTGACCCTGGTTAGGTGCCTTTAATGTTTATAAACTCAGCTCAGTGCCTGACCAACTTGTTGGCATAGTACTAATTACACTTCACTGCATCTGCACTAGATTTCATAACTAGTTTGTGGCAAAGCCTGTCTAGAACCTTGATCTGCTCATTTCCATGTGTGTCACTCACTACTCTGGACTAGTTTGTGTTATACTATGTTATTCTGTGTGTTAGGCTCTGTTTTATGGTGTGATAGTATCTGTGTACCATGTGTGCCCACTGGCTATGTATCTCTGCTTCAGCTGGCCGACTATTTGGGTGAGAATGCTCAGGTACAATTAAATGATGGGACTTTACTTACGGTCCAGAAAAGTGGCATGTACATGAGCTACTGTTGCTCTCTCTTCATCCCTTCTTTGGACGTCTGTTTAGTATCTTTGTCTCCCTAGCAGTCATATACTTTCCATGCTTATTATGATCTTCCCTCTTTTCTTGTGCCCTTAGAGTGCTGGCGTAGTTTAGGTTTTCTCCATTTTTTGTGAAAAGAGTCACAGCTCAGTGTTCACTTTTCTCTTTTGGAGCTCTGTAAGGTGATACCTAAGTCACGAAGAAAAACTGTGGATAGGGGGTTGGAGATGGAGTTTAAAGTGGGAAAGTGTACTTCTAGTACAGATGTAGACTAGGGGCCCTTGTGTGTTAGGATCCAGATGTTCAGGGGTCTCCTGGGAGGCTCAGTTGGTTAAGAGTCCGACTCTTGATTTTGCCTCATCATGATCTTACTGCCTTGAGATGGAGCCCCAGCATAGGGCTCTGTGCTGAGCTGAGAGTCTGCTTCAGATTTTCTCTCCCTCTTCCTTTTCCCCCTCCCCCTCATGTGCCTGTGCACATGCATACGCTTGCATGAGCTCTCACTTTCTCATTTAAAAAAAAAAAAAGAATCCAGAGGTTCAGACACTGCTAAAGGAGAAAAGGCCTTGTCCTTCCTTAAGTGCATTCTGGTTAAAATCTTGCATACCCGGTGCTTCACTATCTGTCTGAGCACTTGCTTTATTTAGAGTTCAGTGAGTCTTCATATAGATTTTGGGGAAAAACAAGTAGAGGGTACAGCTAACTGGGCGTCACCCATCTTTCTCCCTAAAGACTGTATCTGGGAAACTACAGCCTTGGGGTCTTATAGAAAGTGTGTTTTTTAAATGGGCTCAGATTTGTGCCAGGGAACTTCTGAAGCTCCCAGTGCTAGCACATACTTTTATTGGACTCTTGGTAGCTATTTTGGAAATCATGTAATTTATTTGAGAACATAATTATTTGATTTTTTTTAGCTGTTGTCCGAACTTGGTAGTCTTTAGGATATATTTTGGAAGAGTATTGTTGAATAATATGTAGCATTTCTGGGTTTTCAAAAATTATTTTTTAAATTTGAGTGTAGTTGACACAGCAGTGTCAGATGTACAACATAGTAGTTTGACAAGTTCATACATTATGCTGTGTTCACTCCAACTGTAGCTTATGTCTTGATATATATCACTTTATAGTATCATTGACTATATTCCTTATGTTGTGTCTTTTATCCCCGTGACTTAACTCAGTTCATAATTGGAAGCCAGTATCTCCTTTCACTCAGAGGTGGAATCTACAGGGGAAAAAAACCACCCCACATAAGAATAAACCAAAAGGCATTTCTATATTTTCCATAAGATGTTCATAACCTTTCAGAACTGAAATTGGTAATTATCAGCTTTGTCTACTAGATGGCAGCACAGTACTTACTCTTTTAAAATTCATGGTAATAAGCCATATGATTTATCCAAATCTTTGCTGTAGTTCTGATTTTAAATGGCAGTTTTGCAAGTCTCTGTCTAGTGGTATTCTCTATTTGTTTCTTTCTTTGATTACTTAAGCCCTCTTGATATATTTTGTTTCATTTTTGAGGGATTCAAATGCCTTGAGTATACTTAAAATAATTTATCATAATTACAAGAGGAATAAAGGAATTGTCAAACAACCAGAATAATATAAAACTAAATGTTTTAAAAATTATGTTCAGTTTACACATTGTAATGTCAAGTGTTTATCTTACAAAATATTAGCAGCATTTTATGTAATCTCTTTTCTTGTAAATCTTTGGCCAAAGCACACGTAGATGCGTGTGTATGTTTTACATATGTGTATTCCAGGTCAAGATACATACTGTGGTGAGCCCCCGAAGGTTCTCCTATGCTGCCTCCCAATAGGTAACAGCTTTCTGACTTCTGTCAGTATATATTAGTTCCACCTGTTGTTGAACTTGATCTAAATGCAGTCTTAAAGTATATGTTATTTTGTCACAGGTTTTATGATTTGGGTTTGACTGTTTTCTGAAAACTAAAGCAGTATCAAAAAGTCTAGAACTGGAAGGGATCCTGTAGTCGTGGACCCTGGTTCACTGCTGATTCCCCTGTCGGGACTGAGTACCTGTTCCCCAAGTTGCCAAGTATTGGTGACTGACTGCCCAAAGCTTAGTCTCTGTCTGGAGATTGCCCTCACTTCAGCTGGACAGCAGCTGCATCCAGTGGCTGACTGATGAGGGGTTATAAGCGTGCTGTTCCAGTCCAGAACAACTCAGCCCTGCCATGCAGTCCAGGATGACCCCCTCCCCCCAAAGGTCAGCCGAGCCCTTGTTTGTGACTGCAGAGCCCCACTTCTCTTCTGTCCTCCCAAGGGATCTTGGGAGTGTCCCCAGGGAACTTCCTGCTCACTGGTTTCCCTCAATCTGTGCTGTGGGCCAGCCGCCGTAAAATGTAGGCCTTCTATTGTTGTCTCCTCATATTACTGATGAAGATACTTGGGTCTTGTGATGCCAAATGCCAGGACTTCGTATTCCAGCTTTGAAACATAGTCTAATAATCAGTCCGCTACTATTTAATTGTATGCAGGGTGCTGTGCTAAGTAGTTTACTTTAGAATAACTGTGCAGAGCGCAGTTAATGGAATACAAAAATTGTGACCTATTTAGGGACATATAAATGTGACAAAACCGAGAACTCAATTCCAGTATCATGAGCTTTTCACAGTAGGTCATGCTGCCTTCTTACCAGTATGGTTAGAGAGGTATATATTAGTTTAGAAATACCTCTTATTAAAATAATGAATATACTCAGGCCTTAGTGGTAAGTTCAATAGATGGTATCAAGGAGTAGTCAAGTTGAAACTTAGGTGAGAGGATTCTGAATAGTATTTCAGAAATACTGTAAGGTCAGTTAGATTTTTAAAAAAATGTTATTTAGGAATTACTGTTAATGAGTACTTTTTGGGGAGAAAAATTCATTTTTAAATTTGGTAAATATTCTTCACTCAGAACAAATTTCATATATATAGAAGTTGCATTTTTGGGGTGGCTCAGACTGTTGGTTTCAGCTCAAGTCATGTTCTCACAGCTGTGGGATGAAGCCCTGCATCGAAGTCTGTGCTCAGTGCAGTCTGCTTCAAATTATTTCTCCCTTTCTCTCTCCCTCTCACTCTCTCTCTCTCAAATAGATAAAATCTTAAAAAACAACAACAACAACAACAAAGTTGCATGTTTATTTTAAAGACTCCAATCTTTGGGCAGAGATTACATCTACATAATAAAAATTAGTGGTTTGGTTATTTTATCTGCCAGACTAACTGATGCAGATAAATTTAAAGTCATATTGATGTAAATCATCTCAGAAACAGTAGATTGATGATATGTAACTGGAATATAATTTTGTCATATTGCTAAACAGCTATCATCCAAAATTCTGATTGTTGAAATTATTTTTATTAGATTACTTTAAAGGTATTAATTTTAATTGTAAAAAGAAAAATTAAGTAGCCTCTTAGCAAAATTGGCTGGAGGAATTTAAAGCACATCTAACTCTATATTCTTTATTGATATACTTTAGAAGAATGGGCATCTTTCCTAATTTGTCAATTTTAAGATGACTTCCAGTTTTGTTTTATTTTTAGATTTTATGTATTTATTTGTTTGTTTGTTTATTTATTTGAGATAGAGAACAAGTAGGGGGAGGAGCAGAGGGAGAATCAAACTCCCCACTGAGCAGGGAGCCCAGTGTGGGGCTTGATACCAAGTCCCTGAGATCGTGACCCGAGCCCAAGGCAGACAGCCAACTGAGCCACCCAGCCACCCCTAAAATGACTTCCAGTCTTAGAATTAACTAGTACAAAGGAGTAAAATGTTTTTATACCCACGGAGTATCCTGTTGGGATTTAAAAGTGGAATTACTGCTTTCCTAATTTATAATAGATGTTATCAGACACGAATTGATATGATTTTCTTTAAAATCACATCATCAAGTGTAACTTCTCTTGAAATTTGTTATTTATAGAGCAGTGATACTGACTGGAATGAGCAAGAGATAGTGAAAATTCTGTTTTGACCTGTTTGTAAAATTTTTGTGAAGGTTTTGTATATATTCTTACCACATAATAAAACATGTAAAAAAAGTTGTATTTCTTTTAGTTTGATTTTTTACATACATTGTATTAAAAATGATCTTTTTCCCTTCCAAAGAAATGTTTAAGAAACTCATAAGATTTTTTCAACTGGATGATTTTTTTTTTTAGATTTTATTTATTTATCTTTGAAAGACACACACATACACACAGAGAGAACGAGAGAGAGAGGCAGGCAGAGACGCAGGCAGAGGGAGAAGCAGGCTCCACACAGGGAACCCGATGTGGGACTCGATTCTGGGACTCCAGGATCACACCCTGGGCCGACGGCAGGCGGCCAAATTTCTAAGCCACCCAGGGATTTCCTCAACTGGATTTTATTTTATTTCATTTTATTTTTTTAAATTTTTATTTATTTATGATAGTCACACAGAGAGAGAGAGAGAGAGAGGCAGAGACATAGGCAGAGGGAGAAGCAGTCTCCATGCACCGGGAGCCCGACGTGGGATTCGATCCCAGGTCTCCAGGATCGCGCCCTGGGCCAAAGGCAGGCGCCAAACCACTGTACCACCCAGGGATTCCCCTCAACTGGATTTTAAATAGAGGCTAAATTATACCTTAGTTTTAGGAGAAATACCAAACAGTTTTGTTCTCTTAAAATCAGAAAAACTCTGAAAAAAGAATCAGAACCCTAATTCTCATTCCCAAGTGTTTGAAAAAGAGACTTGGCCAAAGGCATAAAAAGCAGGTTAACTTTTCTGAAAGTCATTGAGGGTGATAATGATTTGAAGGTCGAATGAAATAATACATATGAAAGTATTTTTAATACAATCATGTTCCCTATAGATGAAAGTTATTTTCACTCTGGACTTGAATGTGAAAAGTAGTATGCACTTCTATCAAGTTGATAAAAATCATCAGACTTGTTCATTTCTTTGTTGGCAGGCAATATTTCACCTTACTTTTCAAAGTTTATGTAGACTACTCACCATTTTTGGGAAATCCCCTCTAATAATAGACATTCCTAGGTAAATTCCTTCTATTTCACATAAAAGGTCTTTATTCTATAGCATAAGTTCATTATTTTCTCTTGTTTTTCCCTCTGAAAAAGTGACAGAGCCATTCTCTGCATAACATTCATGTTGACTGATTCATTCATCCACCTTTTAAGTGGTTACAATGTTCTGGGTATTATTCTGATCTATCAAGTTCATTATACATAATTTTGTGATGAGATTACATGATACGCATGTTTGTTTTTGTTTTACATTCCATTAAACCTCCATGGCTTAAAGGGGGTGGAATGAGAAGCTTTGTCCTTCTGTTTTGAAATTGAAAGTTGGGACTTCCTTATTTGTGGCTGCCATAGCTGTAAAAAGGTAGGAGGAAGCCCCTAGCATCATTTTGATAGTTTCTCCCTCCTGTTCCTTAGTGTAGGGTACCTCCTGTGTTCTTTAAAGCCGTGGTGGTAGAGCTTTAATTAGAATAGGCAAAGGAGTTTTCGAAGCAGTGGGGTATCCTGCTTTCTAAGTGCAGCCTCTTCACAGGTAATAGAACTCTGTGGAAAGGAGAAAAGCCAGAGCCCAGAGTTAGTGTCTTACGGTGAATTATCCAGAAGAAGGTTCTGAAGTCAGAGCTCTTATAGTAGTGTACAAGGATGCGTAGGCAGGCATATTCACACACCGAAAGAAAAAGACACGTCAGTGATCCAGGTAAAATTAATATTTCAGCTGAATCATGAAGACCATTTACCTTAGTTTTCAGTTCTATTTCTGTGGCAAAGTATTCATCGATAAGTCAGTCAAAAAGTAAAAAACTTTAGTATAATTACCCTAAATGAATGATTTCTGCATGAATTAACAGGATGTATCCTAAGTTTTAAATTTAGTTTTATCTAAAACATTGAAAAAATTATACTTATTTAAAGTTCAAATGCTAGTATGTAATGTAACTTGGTGTTAGTATTAAAATTCCTTGAAATTCAATAACTGGACCAAAAAGTCAGTTTTTAATAATTGATATATAATCTGTAAGGTTCTCTGAGAACTTCTAAAACTTTACGTTTTAAAATAAACTCCTTTTAAAATTCTTAGAATAAATTTATTTAGTTCTCTTGACCACTAGATTGATTCTACCACAATTCATTAATGTCTCTAGTAAGAAGCACAAGTAATAATCTGTAATATTGGAGATGCATCTGATGGTAGAGTTACTACAGGCTCTAGTATGTTAGCTGCTGCTGAACTAGCACGTTCTAGGCTTGTGCCTGGTCCAAAAAAAGGTTTCCTGCCCAGGACACAGGGTCATATGATGAAATGAACTCTTGAAATACGATTCTTTCCTCTGAGGAACACATTGTATTTCATGAATTTGTGAAACATGCTTCTGTCTTATCCTTCACTGTCTTTCACAGTGAATTGCAAAGCATTTCCTATTGAAATAGATTTTCATCACACCCTACACATTCTAATTTTTAAAAAAATTAATGTTAGAAAATAATATTATATTCTATTTTTTGCTTTCTTACAAATATTGCAGTATAACCACTAAGATCCTATTTTCCATTTTAGTACATCAGTTTATTCATCTAGGTTGGAGGATGTTCATTATTAACATGTTTAAAGGATGAAGAAGCTGATAACTATAAGATGCTTTGAGAGTAGTTAAAACAAAAAGCCATGTAACCTTAATAAAGTATTGGCATCATTTTCATCTTACCATTGCCCTCCCCTTAAAGATGATATAGTTATCATTTATTCAGGACCATCTAACAAGCCACTGGCATAGTTAGTACTAGAACTCAGAGTTCTGGGGCTACTTTTGCTCCATCACACCAACTTTAGGTTAGGTGGCTAGGTGGCTAGCCCTTTGGAGAGGAGAAATAGAAATCAGTTGACCTTGGCATTTTTGAGAAGCGGTTGGATAAACGTAGGATTGTTTTTAAAGAGACAATTATAGAATAATTAAATTAGAGGCAACTAAATTTTTTGTAGTTTTTGTTTTAGGCTTGGCTAGAAAAAAATCATTACTGGACAGAACGGAGTCGGGATATAGCAGGGAAGATGAAGATTAGTTATCAGGAAAACTTTTAAAATGATATGACTTTTGAACCATGGAATATATTTTTAGAAGAAGCAGAAGAGTTCTTTAAGATTATATGGAAGCTCACAACTTTGTTTTAGATGTGGCTTTTTTTGGAGAAAGGTTTTTATAGAAATGGCAGCTTGAGGCAGTGCCCCCGGTAGGGGTTTGATGGACGTTACCCTCAGAGAGACTCTAGTAGATCATACTAGTCCGTGAGCTAGAGAAGTCATTTTGGGGTGACTGCTATTTCCTGTATGGTACCCTCGTGTTCTCTAGCCATATGGCCTACTGCAATTCAGATCACGGTTAAGATGAGGTAGCAGAACCATCGAATCTTCTGTAGATCCACCTGAATCTAGATGAGTCTCAGCAATGGAGCTGGATCTTTGTGGCTTCTTCCTAAATTACACAGTCGGCTCTGCTGAGTGCAAGAATGGCCAAGAAATACTGCTCCCAATTTTGTGTCATCGGTGCTCCCAAAATGTGTGAGGAGGCTACCTTTTTCTGAATCCACTGTGCTTTCTTAGAACATCCCCACTCCCCAAGTGTGGTATTTTCTGATAGTGGAATCATTCATTTACTATTATTTTACTCTCTTGCTAATCTCACAAAATAAGTAAACAAAAAGCTGTAGGGAAGGTTAGCTCGGAATAATGTAGACATTCTTTTTTTTTTTTTTTAATATTTCATTTATTTGAGAGAGAGAGCACAGACAGGGACAGGGGCTGAGGGAGAGGGACAAGCAGACTTGTTGCCAAGCAGGGAGCCTGAAGCTGGCGCCATCCAGAACCCTGAGATCAGAACCTGAGCTGAAGGCAGATGCTTGACGGACTGAGCCACCCAAGCACCCTGAATGTAGACTTCTTAAATTTATATTTCTGTGCCTAACATCTTAGGAGATATTTTTATGGTCAGTGAAATCCTTTCTTTTTTTTTTTTTTTTTTTTTTTTGTGAAATCCTTTCTTATACATACATGTCTTCATGCTAAAGTTTTTTCCAATTAATAGAAAATTTACATTTAAATCGTTCATAAGTTGGTTTTAAGAAAAATTATTCATAAATAAATGTGTATGATTTATATATTTTGTTCTTTTAAATCATTAGCTTGAAAGACAAGTGCAGTTTTTAAAATTTTATTTAAATTCAGTTGATCAACATATATATTATTGGCTTCAGAGGTTGAGATCAGTGATTCATCAGTCTTTTTTTTTTTTAAAGATTTTTTAAAAAATTATTTATTCATGATAGAGAGGCAGAGACACAGGCAGAGGGAGAAGCAGGCTCCATGCCAGGAGCCTGACGCGGGACTCGATTCCGGGACTCCAGGATTGCACCCTGGGCCAAAGGCAGGTGCCAAACCACTGAGCCACTCAGGGATCCCCTCATCAGTCTTAAATAATACCCAGTGTGCATCACATCACGTGCCCTCCTTAATATCCATCACTCAGTTACTCCATCCCCTCCCCTCTCCCCACTCCAGGGACCCTATTCGTTCCCTATGATTAAAAGTCTCTTATGATTTGTTTCTCTCTCTGATTTTGTCTTGTTTTATTTTTTCCTCTTTTCCCCCATGATCCTCTGTTTTGTTTTTTAAATTCCACATATGAGTGAGATCATAGGATAATTGTCTTTCACTGATTGACTTTTATTTCACTTAGCTTGAAGTGCAGGTTTATACAGAATATGAAAAGGGAGGGGATTATCTTTTTACTAAAGGATTTTTATAAAACAAGTATATGGTGTCTTTTAAAAGCAAGTTTCCCTAATGTAAATAAAATACTTGGTTTTACAGATATAAGTTATATATTACAAATAGTCATTTCAGATACTGATTTGTGTATGAGTATTTTAACTAAAGTTAAATGCTCAAAATAAAAATATTTTGCCCTGTAAAAAAAAATATATATATATATATATGGTGCCCTATTATTAGTATAATTAAGGGAATATTACAGAAGCAGTCATAAGAGCTTAACAAGTAAAACTTTTTTCAATCTTAAGTAAATGTATAATGACTATAATCTAATTTGATGATGAAACCACTGCAATACCTAAAATAATATATATTTTTTTATATTCCAGGTTTTAATAACTACAAGAACTGCTTCTGATAATTTTAGCACCCAGTATGTTTTAGATGGTAGTGGCCACATAATTTCTCAGAAACCTTCACATCTTGGTCAAGGTAAGAGAGTAGCTATGTATCTTTGCCTTTCATGTTTTGTTTATTTTTAAAATACTGTTACTGCTTAAATGCACTGCTTCAGGTTTGGTCTTGATAAAGCCTAGTTTACTTCCAAGTGAATATTCAATCTTTATGTTAGTCACCAATCTCTTAAATACTTAGAGGTGCTCTCAAGAGGAACTGTGTAAAAGACTTAGGACAAAACTATGGATTAGTTACCCTTCTGTAAAAACTGTAAGAGCAATTATTTTACTATTGTTGGATCACTAGTGTCTTCTTTATATGTGAAGGATGATATTTTATTGAAATGCCTAAAACATTGACTTGGTAATCATTGCTAATAAACCATACCATCAAGATACTATGATTAAATAAATAATTAAAATATATTTATTTATGGAAAACTTCAAATGTATGTGCAATAAAATTGTCTGCCATTGCTCAGTTTCAACAGTTGTCAACTCATTGCTAATACAGTTTCATCTAATACCCTCACCTACTTCTTCTTTCTGTATTATTTGAAGCAAATAAATATATCAATTATTGTTGTTTGTAATACGTTTCTTTTTTTTTTTTTTTTGTAATACGTTTCTTTTTTTTTTTTTTTTTTTATTTTTTTTTAAATTTTTTTTTTTTTTTTTTAAATTTTTATCTATTTATGATAGTCACACACAGAGAGAGAGAGAGAGGCAGAGACACAGGCAGAGGGAGAAGCAGGCTCCATGCACCGGGAGCCCGACGTGGGATTCGATCCCGGGTCTCCAGGATCGCGCCCTGGGCCAAAGGCAGGCGCCAAACCGCTGCGCCACCCAGGGATCCCTGTAATACGTTTCTATAGTGTTTTATACACTTGTAATTTTACCACATTTTATTTTTTTTATTTTTTTTTTATTTTACCATATTTTAAATTTTTTTTTTATTATTTATTTATGATAGTCATACAGAGAGAGAGAGAGAGAGGCAGAGACACAGGCGGAGGGAGAAGCAGGCTCCATGCACCGGGAGCCCGACGTGGGATTCGATCCCGGGTCTCCAGGATCGCGCCCTGGGCCAAAGGCAGGCGCCAAACCGCTGCGCCACCCAGGGATCCCCTATTTTACCATATTTTAATTGACATCTTATATTTTTAAGTTCTGCCACTATTATAAGGCAAAAGAAAATCTCTTACTATTATAAGGAAAAAGAAAAACTCAAGGAGTTTCATGCATCTCCCTTCATGTTTTTCATACTGCTAACTTCTCATAATGGGATGTTTAAAATTGGGAGAATGTTGAAGATATGACCTTAGAGTCATATTCAAAAGAATTATTTGATCTGAAAGGAACTTGTGTTTTTTTGTTGCTGTTTTCCCTTCTCTTCCAATTAGTATTATAAATTCATTTTTTAATTTTGTGTTTCTGTTGTAATTTATTGAAGTACTGTTTTTTTTCTGTAGTCTCCTAATTTTAACATTAAAGTATTGGATTTATATTTTTAATGATTACCATTTTTTCATTGAAATATATTGTCTTGTATCTTAATACTGATAACCAACTTCACTTTATTATTTTGTAAATCTTCAAATTAGTTACTAATTATTTATGCTTATTAAGAAATAATATTTTTATACCCACATAAAGGAAAGAGTTAATAAGAACACCTCAGAAAACACTTTTTTCTCATTTATTCAGTTAATAAAAATGAGCTCATTTAGTAGCTGTTTAATTTGATATATAATAATACTGTACATATTTCAATTAAAAATAATAATTTTTAAATTATTAAATTACAAAAATTATTTTATTAAATTATTATTTATTATATTATAATTAATTATATTATATTATATATTATAATATTATATTATGTTATAATTATATTATAAATAAATATTATTTATTATTATATTTATTAAATTATTAAATTATAAAAATTATTTTATTATTTTATATTATATTATATATTATATATTATAATATAATTATATTATAATTATATTATAAATAAATATTATTTATTATATTTATTAAGTTATTAAATTATACAAATTATTTTATAATTTTATTATTAAATTATAAAATTGATTATTTTATATATTGAAGATTAGGAAAGAGAAAGCATATTTTTTAATATGGTCCCTTTCTAGAAATGCTCTAATAACCCCAATTTTTAGGAGTTCACATTAAGAAACCATTAGGAGATATTTGAGTGGTTATCCAGTAGAGTACTTTGAAGTAATCTAGTCACCTTATAAAACTTGAATGTATTTATTTTTATCTTAGTAGTATCCAATCTAATCTGGATGGCCTGTTACTCTGTATCACTCATACTCCTCATGCTTTCCTGTGTTCATCTCCATGGGAACTGTGAGAGAGCAATATTTAAATATAGATCCCTCTGATCTTTGCCCATTTGCTGATTGATTTTTTTTCTGACCTGTCTTCTACTTTCATTGAGATTAGGTATGCGTAAAGAATTTCTGCAGCCAATAAATGAACCTTTTTATAAAAAAGCATATTCCTTTTATCTTGAGAAACAATATACTTGGAAGGTCATGTTGTAAAACTAGTAAATGCCTTTCATGATTCATTGTTATCTCCTCTAATTATAGGTGATTGGCTTGAAAAGCAACAATCAAGCTCTTGTTTCAAATTGTTATAGATGGGCATGTTATAGAAATCTGTAAACACTTTCAGAAGCCTTTTTACATTCATATTGCCCTAGTGCTGATAGTTTTTGAGTGATTAAATCACAGACTCACATTTCACCACCAGCTGTCATTCAACTTCCATTTAAATATTTTCTGTGTAAGATAAAACTACAGTACAACCATCCTAATTAAATACCTGTACATTTAGGGTTCTTGTAGATTAATTTCTGCAGTGGTATGAAAATCCTTGCTTAGCAGTTACTCCTCATGTCATCTGATTGGATAATGACACCTGGAGACAGCCTAACTGTCCCTAGATGTAGGGACAGCTTACAGCAAAATCTTTTTTAGGCATTGGAAAATCTGTTACCTCTTTAAAATATATATATTTAAAATGTTTAAAAATAGTTTACTAGCGATTCCAGTTCTGGTTTTTCTGGGTGTAGGTATTTATTTTATGGATTACTTTAGCCATTTAAAATGATATACGTGCTTAACAGTATGTCATTTTAAATTGCCCTTCTGTTCACTTCTATTTTAAGACATTTTAAAAATCAACAATGTAAAAGTAAGTCCCCAGCTTTTATCAGTAACTTACTAAATTATTTGTTTTAATCCTATCTTTTTTCTTTCACTACTTCTGTTTCTTTTACCCTAATCAGTATAAGCTTTCTAAATTGATTTACCCTCCTGGACAAGTTCTTTTAACACCTCCTAGTACTTCTGCCTTAGGAATTTCTCAGTTATCAAAAGTGGTATATTTAAACTAATCAGGGTAGTTCCCTTTCCTTACCCTGTTATTAGAGTAGAGCATCATGTTCTTTTCGAATCCCTGCTAGGTATGATTGTGCATGTATTGAAAGATTTTTTCATCTGGAGAATGAACTTTACTCACTAAATGATTTAAGAGTAGTTTAATATATTCAAGTAACTGTACCTCTTTACATTAGGAATATAAATAGCTGCATTTATAAGTGGCATAACATAGGGTCATGTAAAAATATAACAGGGAGCATACTATAGAACTGCAGTTTAATTCTGGTGTTTGTAGAATGTGCTAAAGTTAGAGAGGTGAGCCGTTCTCTTGTAAAATATGATAGTATACTAGGGCCTCCTCCCTATTGGCCAAAATGACTAGGTACTTTTATTAAGGGTACACATTTAATTTAGAAACAGCAAAGTTTTCTGTCATTAAGTTTTTGTTCAAACGTATATAATTCTTGGCTGAGTAGTAATTCTCAGTTCGCTCTGATAGAACATCTTAGCTGCTGAAGCAATTTATTAGTTAATATATGGATTAATTGTAGTGTGGTCCTTCATGTATAACATATGTTTAAAAACCAACAGGTATCTTTTCTTTTCATAAACACATTTATATTTTGCTTTTCTGATTTCTGCCTCCTTTTCTTCCCACTGTCTGTCCATAGCTACAATATATGCCATTAAATTTGTCATAGCTAGTGAAGAACACAGATGCATTAAAGGAACTCACGGAGTAGTGGAGAACACAGTTGACTGAATAACGACAGCAAAAAGAAGCTGTCGGCTGCCTAGAGGAAGGTTAGGGAGTTTTTCAGAAAAGTTATCATTTGAGTTTGAAGATGTAGGGAAGAAGGGGTGGGAGTTTAACCTTGCCACAAGAGAAGAATGATGAGGGGAAAGAGCACATACTTGTATTTTATTTTTTAATTTTTAAATTTTTATTATTTTTTAAAGATTTTATTTATTCATAAGAGACCGAGAGAGAGAGAGAGAGAGAGAGAGAGAGGCAGAGACACAGGCAGAGGGAGAAGCAGGCTCCATGCAGGGAGCCCGACGTGGGACTCGATCCCGGGTCTCCAGGATCACGCCCCGGGCCAAAGGCGGCGCTAAACTGCTGAGCCACCTGGGCTGCCCTTGTATTTTTTTTTAAACCCACTGAAGAACTATGTCACAAATAAGACAAATATGATTTCGTCCATATGTGGGATGTAAGAAACAAAACAGATGAACATAGTGGGGAAAAAAGAGAGAGGCAAGGGCACCCGGGTGGCTCAGCGGTTGAGCATCTGCCTTTGGCTCAGGTCGTGGTCCCAGAGTTCCATGATCAAGTCCCGCATCGGGATTCCCCTGCAGGGAGCCTGCCTCTCCCCCTGCCTGTGTCTCTGCCTCTCCCTGTGTCTCTCATGAATAAATAAATAAAATCTCAAAAAAGAAAGAGAGAGAGGCAAACCATAAATCAGACTCTTTACCATACAGGACAAACTGAGGGTTGCTGGAGGGGAAGTGAGTGGGTGGTTGGGTTAAATAGGTGATGGATATTAAGAAGGGCACTTGTGATGAGCACTGGGTGTTTTATGTAAGTGATGAATCACTAAATCTTAATACCTGAAACTAATATTATGCTACATGTTAACTAACTGGAATTTAAATGAAAACTTGTGGGAGGGTGTAGGAAGAATAAGTTCAAGAGAAAAATAACCCCTCCTAGACGAGAAGAGACTGGTGTGCCTACTTCTATCCCTGGGAGTATTAACTGACTTTGGGGGCATAGGTGGACAAAGGAACAAGCCTTTTGTGAGTAAGGGATCTTTTATAGGTCTAGAAGAAACCAGCTGAACTTTTAGCGGCCGTATGTGAGCTGACATGACAGATTGGAGGATGGGAATCCTCAAACACAGCGCTGGTTCACCCCAGATGCTAAATCTCATCAGGACTTCTGCTGAGTAAGAGAAGTAAAGAAAATTGGGTCTGAGCTAGAGAGACAGAGATCTTAAAGTCTTGTAGTGCTTAGATCCCAAAGCCTTGCTAGAGGAAAAGACCTGGTTCCATCCTTAAGACATTTGAAACTGAAAGTGAACTTGAGCTAAATAAAGGGACAGCTCAGCTTCAACCCAGATACATTCCTAATTTATATTGAAGAGATCCTCTTGTCACTCTAGCTGCTTGAGAGAGGAAATGAAGTGCCTTGTCTGAGGGAAATATTTACTTCAGTATTTATTTTTCATTTGTATGCAATGTCTGGCAAAAACAAAAATATTGAGCAACATAAAGGATAATGGGACCTGTAATCAAGAGAAAAAAAAAAATAGTTGAGATAAGCAAACACAAACATGATCTAGATGTTTGAATTAGCAGACAAGAACTTAAACAATTACGCTAGAGAATTTAGGGGGAAAGATTGTTAAAATTGGTAATAAGATGGAGAATTTCAGCAGAGAAATGAAACTCTAAAAAAGAACCAAGTGAAATTTCTAGAACTGAAAGTAAAAATTTGTACTTCTTTACAACCAACAGCCACTGAAAATTTTTAGGTAAAAGGCAAATATATTATTTACAGAATTAACCAGGAGAACCTTGTAACTTTTACCATAAATTATATCTTGTAAGAAATGTCCTCTTGAACTAAGTTTTGAAGGAAGGAAAGGGACTTGACATAGATTTGAGAGAGATTTTTAGTGTTGAATGGATAGGCCTAGAAGAATTAAGCACTAAGAGGTAGAAGGAAGAATCCGTTAAGTCTAGAATATCTATCTGCCTTGGGAAGGTTGGATGTCAGTGCCCATATGAGAAAGAGAATAGGTGTAAGTAGCAGACTCAAGGGGGAAAATAAAGAGTTCAGGTCTGAGCGTGGTTGGTTTGAGGGGGCTTCGGAACATCCAGTTTATATGTAACTTGAATGCCGTGGGTCCAGATATATACCTTAGTCCATTCTAAGATGCATGTTCTGTCACATTCTGACATCTTTGAAAACAAGTTGTGGCTTATAATTAATGCCCCTTCCCCAGATCCTTTTTGGACAGGGAGTTTTGTGTATTATTGGTAATTCATGTGTTGATTGCAGGAATAAACAATAGTTTCAGAAATAATTTCCTGTAAAAAACAAAAACTATATGAGACCTAAAAAGAGAAAACAGACATAAATGAAAAAAGCTGGGTCACGTACAGAGGGATTGCTATCACATGCTTCAGTTGAAATTGAAGACACCAGAGGAAATTGCCATACCTGTGGGGATAAAACAAATGTCTAAGCAGTGGCAGGCTGGTGTGACCAGTCCACGTGTTGCACAAGACTGTTGCTAAGGCATTGAATTGTATCATGATTTAATTGCCATGTTTTTCTTTTTCAGAGATTGATAAAAGTGTGGTGTTTCTTACAACTTTTATCTAAAGAGTCATTGGCATATAGGTAGTAGTTGAAGTTTTCAGCCTTTCTCATTTCATTCACAGTAAGAAATACATTGAAATAGCAACGTAGTTCATGCAAATCTAATCAAAGCAAAAAATTCTTGATTTGTGTATACCCTTAGAATGTGTGATGTACTCTGTTTTCTGTTCTTGTTTAGTCTATTTTAGACTTTATGTTACTTTTTTAAAAAGTGCTAGTTGCTATACAGCAAATCAGTAATTCTCAACCAAGGGTAATTTTGCCTCCCATGAGACATTTGGCAATGTGTGGAGACATTTTTATTTATCACGACTGGGTTGAGTACTGCTGGCATCTAGTGGGTAGAAGCCAGGGATGCAGCTACATAGCCTGCAACGCACAGGACAGCCCCCTAAACAAATGCTAGTAGTGCCAAGGTTGAAAAACTTTACATGAAATTTATTTTTGATTCCTCAGTGCTTTCTCAATGCTGGCAGTACATTTATTAGAATCACATAAGGAGATTGATATACTAAATCCAGATTAGCTGGTGACTGGTAGTTTTAAAAGTTCCTCAGTATTTGAAAAACATAAATTTATAGTACAGTCATGAGAAAATATACAGTCCTAATTTCATGTGTTGTTTTTTTTAACAAAAGCTGATTATTAAACTGATATGTAAGCAGTATAATTTTTTTTACCATTATTTAACTTTTTAAATAACTTGACTAATAAAATCCTTGTGTTAGATTATCCTGTGTTTTGAATATTTGTTGTTTAGAAGATGGTATTAAACCAGGCAGTTAGATATTATTTCAGGCAATAATTTTTTTTATGGAGTAATTACGGCTACCATATTTGCCTTATACCACCTATATGTTGTATTTCAAGGTGCAGAATAAATGTCATTCCCAGGTTGTTTGAGTATCAGCAGATTTCTTAAGATATGACATTCTAGTGAGCCCATGTTTTTCTTTTGTGGTAGAAATGAGATTATTCTTGTTTAGATTACACAGAAGAGATCATACTTAGCCAGGCCAGTCCGAGTATAAATAGAAGAGTCTAGCAAAGGATCAGCCACCTTTGGGTTCCCAGGGTTGGGAGAGGACCAGCCTTCAGTGATAGGAGGTAAATACTGGTTGTATATAGATTTGAAGATCTGTGAAGTTCTTTTCGCACCTAATATGCCTTCCTTTTATCTGCCAACAGGTACAACTGTAACTGTTTTAAAATTGTTTAAGAATCTACCTGTAAGAAAGCAGTTCTATTCAACTGCTAAAAAATGTAAAGATGAAATAAAAAAGGTCCAGGATCTCCTCATAAGCTATGGTATACTTAAACCTGAGTTAAGGATTGTGTTTATACATAACAAGGTAAGCTTTATTATGCTTCTATAAGATTTTTTAGTATGTGATGTTATAAAGGAACAATGTATTTTATCTTAATCAGTTATGTAAAGTCTTCTTGCAAAAATTTGCTCACATTTGTTTAGTTTTATCTTTATTATACAAAAAGCATCTTTACTTTATCTGATATTTAAGTGAAATCTGATTGAACCTTTCATTTCTTAATTTCTAAGATCAGTGGTTCTGCCAGTCATTCAAGAAGTGTTTGAGTACTTCCTAAATATGAAGATGAGTAAACCATGTTCTTCTCCTTTAAGGAGTTCACAATTTAGTGACATTTTTCACCCTTCATTTTATATATATATGTGTATGTATTTATTCATATATATATTTATATATTATATATTATATATTGTATAATATTATATATTTATATATTTATATTTATTTATTTATTTATTTATTTATTTTTAAGATTTAATTTACATATTCATGAGAGACACAGAGACATAGGAAGAGAGAGAAGCGGGCTCCCTGCATCACCTTCTATTATAAACTTTTTTCTTTGGAAGAATTTTTCATTTTTTTTTTAAGGAAACTACCTCATTTCTTCTCACTTTTCAAAGTGAGGATGATTAAGAAATTCTTGTTAAAAAAAAAAAAGAAATTCTTGTTGCTTGATGCGTTTTAGTGGAAAGAAAAGTTAACATATTTTCTGATTATCTGTTTTTCATAAAATTACACGTATACACTTGAAATACTTAATTAGAGGAGAGCAGAACCACACAGCAGAAGTGTGGAACCCCGATGGGGTGTTGAGACTTAACGCTTATTGAGGGCCTGTGCTGTGCTACCTCATATCCTTGCTGTATTAAACTCCTGAAATAGGGATCCCTGGGTGGTTCAGTGGTTTAGCTCCTGCCTTTGGCCCAGGGATTGATCCTGGGGTCCCGGGATCGAGTCCTGCATCAGGCTCCCCGCATGAAGCCTGCTTCTCCCTCTGCCTGCTTTTCTCTGTGTGTGTCTCTCTCTCATGGATAAATAAATAAAATCTTAAAAAAAAAAAAAAAACTCCTGTAATGCAGCAACAAATAAGTGACATAGACGTATTAATTTGCTGTTGTCCTTTGAACTAAAGTCAGAGGGGCTTAATACTTTGTGTCTCACAGCTACTGAATTATTGAGATGGGATTTGAAACTTAACATGCCTACAGAATTAGGCTCTTTACACTCTGCCCTGTTTTCCCATTTCGATGCTAGGTTACGTTTATATAGTTCTGTTCCAGGTTCCAGAACACTTGTAATAGCTTTATAAGTTAGGCAGCATCCTCGATTTGTATGAGGAACCTGAAGCTCAGAGTAATCAAAGAAATTGTTGTATATTTTACGATAATTAATAGTACGGAGGTCAGAACCCTTTTTCATCCAGTTGCCTTTCTACTCTATTCTGTTTACTTGTTATTAAGATGATTCTGTGTTAAGCCAAGCTGTGGGAGAATATTTATGATCAAAATCTCTCATCGTCTTAAAAAAACAAAAAAGAAAGAAAAACATTAAGATTAGTCAGCCACCTGTTCCTGTGGCCCGAGAGCTCAACCACATGATACCTTGAGATCTCTTCCAGCTGTACCATGCGGTGATTCCTCAGGATGTTGATGGACGGAGGCTCATCCTGTAGTATAAATAACCCCATGACCTCTTGATCCAGAGGACACTTAGCAATTAAAAGGTAAATGTGCCCAAGTTAAAAAAAGATCAAGGACAGAAGAGTCAGTGATCAGGAAGGGAAAACATGTGGAAAAAGGTAAAATATGAAGATAGGAACTATATATTTTTAAAAGAAAAACAACTATAAAGAGAAAAGTTGTGAGTATGAGAAAATAGAATAGAACAAGATTTCTGCTTCATGTAATGGAAGTGAGTATTTAAAATCAAATACATATTTTCTGAGTTTTGGATAAGTTTATGTAGATTTTCCCAACCACTATAAGATCATCAGTGTAGGAATTATCTTTTGAGAATGGAAAGTAGTATTTTCTAAAATGCTGCATTTTATTATTTTTGGAGGACAGCACATCTGAACTGATATTGAACAAACACAAGTCCCTTGATAGCCTTCAGTAATTTCAAATGCAATTCAAACCCTGGATTATGTTGAGAGTATTATACCGTGAAAGTAATGTATGATTATAAAAAATTTTATAGTAAAATTAAGTATTAGCTATTGTTACACAAGGAAATCAAGGACTAAATTAGAATAAGCAATCTGTCTTCCAGCTTTTTTTCTCTTAGTACAAATTATTGTTCCGTGCTTTTATTTCTTGCTAGTACTGTTGTGCCTCAAATGTTGAAATATATTGTTAAACCTCCCAAAATAGCAATGGCACATGTCATAAATCTCTTTGAACATTGAGTCCTGCTCCGCTCTTGGCCTTTTTCTTTTGAACATGTTTATCGTTCTTTATGTGTTTTTCTGAAGAATTTTTTGCCTTTGCCTAAAATTTAAACATGACTATATTGACATCTTCTTTTGGAATTTTTTTCTTCTTTAGAAAAAAACAATCATATTGCACATAATATGAGAAGTACTATTGCTATTTTGACATCTTGTATTAGATAGTGTTCCTTCTTTTTATGAAGGTTTAACCTGCCAAGACATTCTTTGAATACTGATAATGTTGATGTTCTTGCCAGTATGGTTATGTTAGAAAGAGGTATTTTTCTTCTTTCATCACCATGTTCCTTGAAAGCATATTGAATAATGAGACAGCCAAAGGGAAATAATTTACAAGTGGATTCAGTGACTTTATTTAAAGTAGATATTTGGAGAAATTGCTAGAGCCATTCCTTAAAAAGCACTATAGTCTTCAGCTTTCGTTATAATAACTGAATTCCTGTGAGGTCCTGCTGTGTATATTTTCACTTATAAAGTAGTTATTTCCTAAAATTAAAAGTTTTTCTCAATGTGATAATATGTGAAACTAATTTAGTATTCTAGCTCTTTGATATGTGCATGGATAGTTTGGTAGACAACTAGTTCAGAACATAATGTTAAATTGTGATTTCAAATAGGGGATACTTTCATACTTCATACTTTCTGAGTTTTGTGAATATTTTCTTCTGCCGAAAATACTATCTGTGGTTTTAAATATAGTTTTGAATTGAATTTTATCTTGATAATTAGAGGCCCACTGTATTGCAAAAGCTGACTTGAATTATACTGATACAAGGTTTTAACTGTTACGAGAGAAGTAATTTAAGGAATGACTTTCCACCTACCTACTCCACCTCCTTGTTAGAATCAGTTTATTTTTGAGGTCTGGAAGAATGACGACAATGCTTTGAAAAGTTGAGTATCTCTGGCAACAGTCAATCTGGGAAGAGGCAGGCTCTTAGCAGGGGACAGAAACCCAGTAAAGTAGCTGTGGAGATTTGGTAGTGAGTGTAGTGACTTCCTCTCTTGGCGTACTTCTCTGGCTGTCTAGGAGAGAAACTCTGGGGTAGTGCCTGAAGATTTGGGAGGAAGTGTGTGACCAAGAATAATTTTTAAAAAGTGGGGAACACATATATTAAATTATAAACTGACTATAAAAACATAGTAGCCTATAATCTGTATCCCCAACATTCATGATATTCTCTTTGTTCACTTTATTCTTTTTTGCATCTTTGGCCTTTTTTATAGCGTTAAATGTCTCAGTTTTGTTTCAGCTGTGCCATATGAGGAATCAAGAGAAAGTCCACTGTTGGACCAGCATTAAAGGGTGCCCCCCACCCCGCCCTCACGTCCCAAGCAAGGTTGTGGAGGCAGTATAGTCAACAAAAAATTCCAGTTCAGGATTGTGGTTCAGATGCCCTTTCCTTATGAAAAAATTATTCTTCTACTTCCAACCTTGAAAGTTTGGATGGGTTTTGTTTTATTTTGGTTTTTTAATTAACAACAGTGGAGCTCTATTCAAATATAGTTTTAAGCTTAGCTTGAAGCTGACTATCAATCTTGGTTGGTTGGTTAGGGTTTTGTGGGTTTTTTTGTTTTTGCTCCTTAAAATTCATGATATCTACATTTTTAAGATGTTTCTCATATTCTGTTATATTCATTTTTTTCACTTTTCACCTAATTTCTGTGAACTATTATACAGAAAAGATGAGACACAGATGTCACATTTTACTATAGTTTATTTATGATTCTGTTGTTTAGCCATTCTATTGAAGGGTCTCTGTATTCATCCCCATCCCCAGCAAGACATAGTTATAACATTGTTTGCGTGTTTCTGTTATGTCATTTTTGTTTGTTGACAGTGATTTGCATCCTGTCTCCCCTTCTCAGTAGACTCTTGTGGGAGGGAGAGCTGTGTATTCGTATTCCCCTTAATACTCAGTGCATAGTGCAGAGTAAAATACTAATGAAATAGGTGGTGCTAAAATAAAAATCACATAAATTCATAATTTTGAACACTCTGGCCTTTTAGACCTTTCTCATATTATATAAAATGAATTACTTTGAGGATTCATCCTTTTGGATTCTCAAGTGTCCTCTTTTTACAGAGTATATTCCCCCTTGTACAGATATATACTATTCTCGTCTGTTTCTTTTCCTGGCGAGTAAGTTATCGATATGTTTTCATTAGAATTAGTCCGGAAATATGTAAAGACTGCGTGGATGGGACAGTGGGGGCAAAGGTTGACAGGAACTTGGTCTTTAAGAGCCATCAATTTATGTTGTTTCTATTACCTTAGTTAAATGGAACTATGTATAATTCCTTTACGGATCCTCTAACCAAATACATCTTATATATTTACTATTTATCCCAATTTATTTCCCTAATACAGTAGACTTCTCTTCTGATTAAGATCCATAGAACTCTGCACAAACCTAGCTGTTTTTGAGCTTAGGCCTGTAAAAGTTGATACCTAAGGCCCCTTTTCAATAAATTCTTTTTTTTTTTTTAAGATTTAAAAAAAATTTTTTAATGGAGTTCTATCTGCCAACATATAACACCCAGTGCTCATCCCACCCAGTCCCCCCCGCCAAGTGCCTGTCACCCAGTCATCCCATCGCGCAGCCTACCTCCCCTTCCACTACCCCCTTGTTCGTTTCCCAGAGTTAGGAGTCTCTCATGCCTAGTCTCCCTCTCTGATATTTCCCACTCATTTTCTCTCCTTTCCCCTTCATTCCCTTTCACTACTTCTTATATTCTCCATATCAGTGAAACCATATAATGTTTGTCCTTCTCCGATTGACTTATTTCACTCAGCATAATCCCCTCCAGGTCCATCCATGTCAAAGCAGATGGTGGGTATTCATCCATCTAATGGCTAAGTAATATTCCACTGTATTCATAGACCACATCCATATCCATTCATCTTTTGATGGACATTGAGGCTCCTTCCACAGTTTGGCTTTTGTGGACATTGTTGCTAGAAACATCGGGGTGCAGGTGTCCTGCCATTTCACTGCAGGGTAAATCCCCAGCAGAGCAATTGCTGGGTCGTAGGGTGGATCTACTTTTGACTCTTTGAAGAGTCTCCACGCAGTTTTCCAGAGTGGCTGCACCAGTTCACATTCCCACCAAAGGTGCAGGAGGGTTCCCCTTTCTCCACGTCCTCTCTGACGTTTGGTGTTTCCTGTCTTGTTAATTTTCCCCATTCTCACTGGTGTGAGGTGGGATCTCATTTTGGTTTTGATTTGTATTTCCCTTATGGCCAGAGATGCGGAGCATTTTCTCATGTGCTTGTTGGCCATATCTAGGTCTTCCTCTGAGATTTCTGTTCATGTCTTGTGCCCATTTCATGATTGGATTGTTTCTTTGCTGTTGAGTTTGATAAGTTCTTTATAGATCTTGGATACTAGCCCTTTATCTGATAGGTCATTTGCAAATATCTTCTCCCATTCTGTAGGTTGTCTTGTAGTTTTGTTGACTGTTTCTTTTGCTGTGCAGAAGCTTTTTATCTTGATGAGGTCCCAATAGTTCATTTTTGCTTTAGTTTCCTTTGCCTTCATAGATGTATCTTGAAAGAAGTTGCTGTGACCAAGTTCAAAAAGGGTGTTGCCTGTTCTCCTCTAGGATTTTGATGGAATCTTGTCTCACATTTAGATCTTTCATCCATTTTGAGTTGATCTTTGTGTCTGGTGTCAGAAAATGGTCTAGTTTCATTCTTCTGCATGTGGATGTCCAATTTTCCCAGCACCATTTATTGAAGGGACTGTCCTTTTTCCAGTGCATAGTCTTTCCTCCTTCATCGAATATTAGTTGACCATAGAGTTGAGGATCCACCTCTGGATTCTCTATTCTGTTCCATTGATCTATGTGTCTGTTTTTGTGCCAGGACCACACTGTCTTGATGACCACAGCTTTGTAGTTCAACCTGAAATCTGGCATTGGGATGCCCTGAGCTATGGTTTTCTAAATATTCCCCTGGCTATTCGGAGTCTTTTCTGATTCCACACAAATTTTGAGATGATTTGTTCCAACTCTCTGAAGAAAGTCCATGGTATTTTGATAGGGATTGCATTGAAATATGTAAATTGCCCTGGGTAGCATTGACATTTTCACAATATTAATTCTTCTAATCCATGAGCATGGAATATTTTTCCATCTCTTTGTGTCTTCCTCAATTTCTTTCAGAAGTGTTCTGTAGTTTTTAGGATATAGATCCTTTACCTCTTTGGTTAGGTTTATTCTTAAGTATCTTAATGTTTTTGGGTGCAATTGTAAATGGGATTGACTCCTTAATTTCTCTTTCTTCAGTCTCATTGTTAGTGTATAGAAATGCCACTGATTTCTGGGCATTGATTTTGTATCCTGCCACACTGCCAAATTGCTGTATGAGTTCTAGCAATCTTGGGATAGAGTCTTTTGGGTTTTCTACATATAGTATCATGTCATCTGCGAAGAGGGAGAGTTTGACTTCTTCTTTGCCAATTTGAATGCCTTTTATTTCTTTTTGTCGCCTGATTGCTGAGGCTAGGATTTCCAGTACTATGTTGAATAGCAGTGGTGAGAGTGGACATCCCTGTCTTGTTCCTGATCTTAGGGGAAAGGCTCCCAGTGCTTCTCCACTGAGTATGATATTTGCTGTGGGCTTTTCATAGATGGCTTTTAAGATGTTCAGGAATGTTCCCTCTATCCCTACACTCTGAAGAGTTTTGATCAGGAATGGATGCTGTATTTTGTCAAATGCTTTCTCTGCATCTCTTGAGAGGATCATATGGTTCTTGTTTTTTCTCTTGTTGATATGACCTATCATGTTGATTGTTTTACGAGTGTTGAACCAGCCTTGCATCCGGGGATAATCCCACTGGGTCATGGTGAATAATCTTAATGTACGGTTGGATCCTCTTGGCTAGTATCTTGTTGAGAATTTTTGCATCTGTGTTCATCAGGGATATTGGTCTTTTTGGTGGGGTCTTTGGTTTTGGAATTAAGATGATGCTGGCCTCAAAGAGCAAGTTTGGAAATATTCCATCTCTTTCTATCTTTCAGAACAGCTTTAGTAGAATAGGTATTACTTCTTCTTTAAATGTTTGATAGAATTCCCCTGGGAAGCCATCTGTCCCTGGACTTTTATGTCTTGGGAGGTTTTTGATGACTGCTTCAATTTCCTCCCTGGTAATTGGCCTGTTCAGGTTTTCTACTTCTTCCTGTTCCAGTTTTGGTAGTTTGTGGTTTTCCAGAAATGCATACATTTCTTCTAGATTGCCTAATTTGTTGTTGACGTATAGCTGCTCATACTATGTTTTTAAAATTGTTTGTATTTCCTTGGTATTGGTTGTGATCTCTATTCTTTCATTGATGATTTTATTAATTTGAGTCTTTTTTCTTTTTAAGAAGGCTGGCTAGGGGTTTATCTATCTTATTAATTCTTTCCAAGAACCCACTCCTGGTTTTGTTGATGTGTTCTGCAGTTCTTCTGGTCTCTATTTCATTGAGTTACACTTGAATCTTTATTATCTTTCTTGTTCTGCTTGATGTAGGTTTTACTTGCTGGTCTTTCTCCAGTTCCTTTAGGTGCAAGGTTAGCTTGCATATTTGTTTTTTCCAATTTTTGAGGGAGGCTTGTATTGTGATGTTTTTCCCTCTTAGGCCTGCTTTTACTGTATCCCAAAGATTTTGAACCATTGTATTATCATTTTCATTAGTTTTCATGAATCTTAATTCTTCTCTAATTCCCGGGTTGACCCATTCATCTTTTCATAGGATGCTCTTTAACCTCCACGTGTTTGAGTTTCTTCCAAATTTCTTCTTGTGATTGAGTTCAAGTTTCAAAGCATTATGGTCTGAAAATATGCAGCAGACAATCCCAATCTTTTGGTATCATTTCAGACCTGATTTGTGACCCAATATGTGGTCTATTCTGGAGAAAGTTCCATGTGCACTTGAGAAGAATGTGTATTCAGTTGCATTCGGATGCAAAGTTCTGTATATATCTGTGAAATACATCTGATCCAGTGTATCATTTAAGGCCCTTCTTTCTTTGGTGATGTTGTGCTTAGAAGATCTGTCATTTGCAGAAAGTGCCGTGTGGAAGTCTCCCAGTATTAGTGTATTATTATCTAATAGGTCTTTACTTTGGTTATTAATTGATTGATATACTTGGCAGCTCCCACATTAAGGGCATAAATATTCATGATTGTTAGGTCTTCTTGTTGGATAGACCCTTTAAGTATGATATAGTGTCCCTCTTCATCTCTTACTACAGTCTTTGGGATAAACTTTAATTTATCTGATACGAGGATTGCTACCCCAGCTTTCTTTTGAAGACCCATTTTTTTTTATTTATTCATGATAGACAGAGAGAGAGAGAGAGAGAGAGAGAGAGGCAGAGACACAGGCAGAGGGAGAAGCAGGCTCCATGCCAGGAGCCCGACGCGGGACTCGATCCCGGGACTCCAGGATCGCGCCCTGGGCCAAAGGTAGGCGCCAAACTGCCGAGCCACCCAGGGATCCCCTTTTGAATACCATTTGAATGGTAAATGGTTCTCCATCCTTTCATTTTCAGGCTGGAGGTGTCCTTAGGTCCAAACTGAGTCTCTTGCAGACAGCATGTAGATGGGTCTTGCTTTTTTATCCAGTCTGAAACCCTGCGCCTTTGATGGGATCATTTAGCCCATTCATGTTCAGAGTAACTATTGAAAGATAGGAATTTAGTGTCATCATAATACCTATTCAGTCCCTGTTTTTGTGGATTATTTCTTTGCACTTCCTCTTTTACAGGGTTCCCTTTAATATTTTTTGCAGAGCCGGTTTGGTGGTCACAGATTCTTTCAGTTTCTGCCTATCTTGGAAGCTCTTTATCTTTCCTTCTATTCTTTTTGTTTTTTTTTAAAGATTATTTATTTATTTATTTATTTATTCATGAGAGACACAGGCAGAGGGACAAGCAGACTCCATGCAGGGAGCCCACCGCGCAACTCGATCTGTGTCTCCAGAATCAGGCCCTGGACTGAAGACAGCGCTAAACTGCTGAGCCACCCGGGCTGCCCTCTCTCCTATTCTGAATGAGAGCCTTGCTGGATAGAGTATTCTTGGCTGCATGTTCTTCTCATTTAGGACCCTGAATATATCCTGCCAGCCCTTTCTGGCCTGCCAGGTCTCTGTGGAGAGGTCTGCTGTTAATCTGATATTTCTCCCCATATAAGTTAAGAATCTCTTGTCTCTTGTTGCTTTAAGGATTTTCTCTTTATCTTTGGAATTTTCAAGTTTCACTATTAAATGTCGAGGTGTTGAATGGTTCTTACTCATTTGGGGAGGAGACCTCTCTATCTCCTGGATCTGAGTGCCTCTTTCCCTCCCCCAGATTAGGGAAGTTAAGTTCTCAGCTATGATTTGTTCTAATATGCTTTCTGGCCCTCTGTTCTGGAACCCCAATTATACGTAGATTCTTTCTTCTGAGCCTGTCATTTATTTCCTTTAACCTTTCCAGATGATCTCTTAATTGTTTTTCTCTTTTTTACTCAGCTTCCTTCCTTGCCATCAACTTGTCTTCTGTGTTGCTCTCTCTTTCTTCCACCTCATTAACCCTCATCGTTAGGAACTCCAGTTTGGATTGCATCTCATTTATTTTTAATTTCGGCCTGATTAAATCTAAATCTGCAGTGACAAAGTCTCTAGAGTCCTTTATGCTTTTTTCCAGAGCGACCAGTAGCTTTATAATTTCAGTAGCTTCTAAAGCTTTCTGACATCAAATTGTAATCCATATTTTGTAACTCTGTGGCAGAGAGTAGTTTCTGATTCTTTTCTGGTGAGTCCTTCCTTCTACTCATTTTGTTCAGTGCATAGTGGCTGTATGAGCAGGCTAAGTCGCAAATTTCAACCACAACCAAAGTAAATTTCACCCTAGATGATTCTTAGGAGGTCGGAGGCCAGAAAAGATTAGAACAAAATAAAACAAAAGGACCACTAAAGTGAAAAAAAAATTAAAACAAAGCAGTAAAAAATAAAAGACCAAAAAGCCCAAAGAAAGAAAAAAAAAGAAAGAGAAAAAACACTTAGTAAAGAGGAGAAAGAAAAAGAAAGGGGAGGGCGGAATGTGAAATGGTGGTAGTGAAGAAGCTGTATGGAGGGAGAATGTAGTCTACCTGAGGGATCCTAGAGGCTGATTGTCTTGGTTCTGAGTGTATTAAGTTCTGTATGCTAGAAGATGCTCAGTCCCAAATTTATATAAACCAGCAATACTTGTAGAAAGCCCCACCATTGACCACCCCTTCTCTCTACAGCATCTGGCTGTTCTCTCTTTAAATGTCAGATCAAATTCATAGGTGTTCAGGATGGTTGAAAGTTATCCAGGTAAGTTGGGGGGACCAGGTGAGTTAAGGACCTCTACTCTTCCACCATCTTGCCTACCTCTCCCATCTTGCCCCACCCTCTCAAGATTTTATTTTTAAAATTATCTGTACACACAACATGGGGTTTGAACCCCAATATGAAGAGTCATATATTCTACTGACTGAGCTAGCCAGGTGCCCTTAAAAATCTTTGATTTTTTTTTTAAATCTTTGATTTTTCAGGATGTCTACATATATCTTGAGCATTTCCATTACTTTTTTACAGAATTGAAGTTTCACATTTCTGTCACTTAGAAGTTCTAAAGAAGTGATTCATATTTCAAATCACAAAATAATAGGAATTTATACCTCCTAGATTCCTAGATATTCACATCTGGAAGAGACCACTGAAAACTTTTTTTATTCTGTCCCAGACCTTTTAGCAAGCAGAGTATTTTTATTTCGGTCCTTTCCATTTTATCTTCATGTGACCCCAAGAATTTGAGTGGATTGCCCAATAACTTGAATGTTTAATGTACTATAGATGAGCTAAAGTTCAAATCTCTTAGACTTTCTGCAACATTCATTCTCCTTTGCTATATAGCTTTTCCACAAATACTAGATGCAGAGCTTGGAGTAGGTGCTATGGAGTAATTACATGATGGCCTATGGAATAATTATGGGAGGGGAGCTTACATATAAGCTGTGAAATGATATAAGTGAAGAAGATATGAAAGTATGTGAACATTTAAATAAATGAAAAGAATAATGAGAACTTTTTAAATAATTAAATGATATTGATAAGTACTATGAAGAGTAAGAGAAGGGACAGATTACTTCAGGCTAGAATAGTCAAGGAAGACTGTTCATCCATCAGTGGATGTGTTTTGATCTGTATCTTTGTGTGGATGTTTAACAAGTGTCTTGGCTGGAGGAGGCTGGACTGAGGCTGATGCTGGGATAGATCAGTGTGTGGAAATACATTTCACCCCCATACACCAAAGTCCTCTCTTGCTCTGGACAGGTAAAACATTGCTTTACCTGTTACAAAATGTTTAGAGAACCTGCCTAAGGCCTAAGAGCTTCATGGAAATAAACTTATATCCTCTTTATAGTTGCAATTTAATTCTGTACTAAATATAGGTGGGAAGGCAGGAGACGTTCGGCAAAATCTCTGGAAAAAACCCCTATGAGTGAAGGAAAGTATATCTAATATGTAGAAGGTAAAACTTCTCCTTAGGTTTTTATTGATTAAGAGTCAGATGAGAACTCAGAGCAATGGCGTATAGATGTCCATTGGTATTTACCATTAGGGAAACTTTGCTCTGAGAACTAGACTATCCCTCTCTCCTCCATGCTTTTTTTTTTTTTTTTTCTGGTGTCAGATGGGATTCCCAGAACTCTCAATCCTGGCAAGACCCCTCTAGCCTTTCCCCTGAAAGTCTGAGTCTTGTGATTGCAAAGTGCTTTGGGACTACCAGCCCTAATCTCATCATGGTTTTTTTTTTTCTTTTGTTTGTCAGTCATCTCAAGAAGCCTGAGTCTTGGGGATCCCTGGGTGGCGCAGCAGTTTAGCGCCTGCCTTTGGCCCAGGGCGCAATCCTGGAGACCTGGGATCGAATCCCACGTTGAGCTCCCGGTGCATGGAGCCTGCTTCCCCCTCTGCCTGTGTCTCTGCCTCTCTCTCTCACTGTGTGCCTATCATAAATAAATAAATAAATAAATAAATAAATAAATAAATAAATAAGTAAGTAAGTAAGTAAGTAAGTAAGTAAGTAAGTAAGTAAAGTAAGTAAGTAAGTAAGTAAGTAAGTTGTAAGTAAGTTGTTAAAAAGAAGCCTGAGTCTTCGCAACTCATCTATTACCTCCCTGGTCTGTCTTTGTCTACAAATCATTGTTTTCTCTAACTCTGTCTCTCACATATCCCCATGTTCTGAAATGCCCCATTTCATGATTAGTCATGAGTAAAATCCCTATTTTCTTAGCCTTTTCTTTGATCTTCTTGCTGTGAAGTCTGGTTTTCTCTGAGAACACTCTATCTTCTGCAGCCCTTTCAAGTGGTGACTGATTTTTGTCATCTGTTCATCACCTCATCGTGCCTCATTCTAGCTTCTAGACCACTCCTTTTCCTCTGCAACCCAAAATCTCATTCAGATTTAAATTTCAGACCTTTAGACTCTTAGCTCACTATTACTCTGGTAATTTCAGTATCCACATAGTCCTTCCTAGTTTCTCAAATCTTTTATCTTTTCTCCAGTGATTTTTTTTTTTCCTCCACCTACCTCAGCCATTAATTCCAGTGGCTATACCATAGATCTTGTCATTGCCAAAAATTGTACTTCCTCCATAATTCCAGTGTTAAGTATTTCACTCTCTGATCCTCACCCTCTGTCTCTATAGCTTACTCCCTTCCAACAGTCCAGACTCTACTGGATCTTTGATCTATTGATCTGTCTTTTACCTGTTTCTTATCTGTGATGTTTACAGTTCTCTTCTTAAATTATAAGGGTGATAATTATCAATTGTTTTTCTCTCACTGAACTGTACATGTTTGACTAACCAAATCCTGGTTAAAGCCATCTTTTTGTCTTCTTGGTGCCTGAACCAAGCTGAGTGTGCTGGAAGAAAACACATTCATCCTGAGTAGTGTCACTATAAATTCATGATCACTACTCTCAGTGCTGCCTGGTAGTCATACTGTGTTTCTCCACTGCATTTTCTTTACTGGTCACCTACTTCAGAATGTAATGTGCATGCAGATCACCTGGGGTCTTGTTAATATGAAGATTCTTAATTAGTAGGTTAGGGGGAGCCTGAAATTCTACATTTCTAACAGGTCTCCGAGTGATGTGGTTGCTGCTGGTCCATTGAATGGTGAGGTTCCCAATGGCTCTTTGATCTCTTCTCTCCTCAGAAAGCCCACACCTTTTCCTCTGTCTTCACTGTCATCTGATCTTGCATCCTATTTTAGTGAAAAAATTGAGACAATCAAAAGAGAACTACCACAATCCACCCACCTATCTGCATTTGTGCCCATACATTCAGCCTTCCCTTCCATCACTTTGGATATACTTCCCATGTTCCTAGGAAAAGCCAATTCCTTCACTTGGGCAGTACTTGTTGAATAGTTGTCTTTATTCATTGTGTCCAGTTACTGTCCTCCCATTCCCTCTTGAACATACTTTCTCTCAGGCTTTCTCTACCAGTCTCTCAAAACTACTGTTGTCACGGTCACCATTGACTTCCACATTGCTAAATCCAGCGGTCACTTCTCAGTCCTTATCTTACTTAGCATTTGCCACAGTTGATTTTCCATACTTGAAACACTTTTTCCCTTGCCTTCTATGTCCACACACCTTGATTTTTTCCTATTTCTGTTTCTCTTTCTACTAACTGTTATCAGTCCTCTAGTTCATATCCTAATTTATAAATTTATGGTGTCCTGGAATTTACTTTTTTTTAATACAGACTGAAGACTGGGATCCCTGGGTGGCGCAGCGGTTTAGCGCCTGCCTTTGGCCCAGGGCGCGATCCTGGAGACCCAGGATCGAATCCCACATCAGGCTCCCGGTGCATGGAGCCTGCTTCTCCCTCTGCCTGTGTCTCTGCCTCTCTCTCTCTCTGTAACTATCATAAATAAAAAAAAAAAAAAAAAAATACAGACTGAAGACAGCAAGCAAATATATATTTTTTTTCATTTTCTTAGTCTATTTATTCAGTTTACTTACTTTAGATATCGTTTATATATTGATGACTCCTAAATTTTTTTTAAAGATTTATTTTTATTTATTTATGATAGACATGGAGAGAGACAGAGAGGCAGAGACACAGGCAGAGGGAGAAGCAGGCTCCACGCTGGGAGCCTCACGCGGGACTCCATCCCGGGACTCCAGGATCGTGCCTTGGGCGAAAGGCGGGCGCAAAACCACTGAGCCACCCAGGGATCCCCCAACTCCTAAATTTTTATCTCCTTTCTAAAACTCTCCCCTGAACTCCAAATTCACATCACCACCCAGAACACCTCTGCGCATTTTAGTAATAATAGACTCCTTATATTTAACATGTCAAAAACTGAGCTCTATATCTCCTCTCCTGGAATTACTTTTTCCACATCCCTTCCCATCAATACTTGAGAACTCTGTTTTTTCAGTTAATAAACCAAAGCCTTAGGATTATCCTTGATTACTGATTCTCTATCACTTTGATTCAAGAGTAAATTCTGTAGATCTACTTCTAAATATATGTAAAATCTGACTAGATTCCACTATGTCTATGACTACCACTGTGGTCCATCATCTCTCATTTGGGTTTTTGTAATAGTATCCTAATTGGATCTCCCCATTTCCTTCCTTGTTGTCTTTAGTCTATTTCCAGCCCAACAGCTAGAGTGATCTTGTAAAAATGTAAGTCAGATCATGCAACTCCTCTTTAGTGAGTTTCCATCTGGGTAACATCAAAGCCTTTATAAATGGCCTATGAATTCTATATCAGGGTCAGTAAACTTATATTTTTTAATTTTTTATTTATTTATGATAGTCACACAGAGAGAGAGAGAGGAAGAGAGGGAGAGAGGCAGAAACATAGGCAGAGGGAGAAGCAGGCTCCATGCAGGGAGCCCGACGCGGGTCTCGATCCCGGGACTCCAGGATCGCGCCCTGGGCCAAAGGCAGGCGCTAAACCGCTGCGCCACCCAGGGATCCCAACTTATTTTTTTATAAAGAGCCATATAGTAAATATTTTGGAGTTGGTGGGCTATACAGTCTTTTACACCTATTCAGTTATGCTATTGTCGCATGAAAGCAGCCATAGACAGTAAAACTTCAAAAAAAAATTTAAGACAGTAGTCTGGATTCAGCCCTTTGGACTGTAGTTTGCTTACCCCTGTTGTAGATGATCTGACCCATCACTGATGTCTGATCTCATTTATTTCTTTCCTCTTACTCACTTTGCTTCAGCTGAACTAGCCCCCTTGTTGTTCCTTGACCTTGGCAGTCATACTGTCAACTCGGGACCTTTATATTTATAGTTTCTTTGCCTGGAACATTTTTCTGTGTATCAAGCTTAATCTCATCTTTTATAAGTTCTCAGGTTTTCTTTAGTCACCCTAAAATTGCAACCATTTCTTTTGCCGTCTCCCCATTTTCCTGCTCTATTTTTCTTATTAAAACTCATCACCATCTGATATGCTATATGATGTACTTAATCTGGATTTACTGTCTCTAGAATACAATTTCCATGAGGGGAAAGGTGTTTTACTTTTGTTTCACGTCTGTATTCCTGGAGCCTACAGTAGTCTTTCCTGTAGGTGCTCAAAAAATTTGTGGTACATGAGTGTAATCAAGGGTTCAGAACATGGAAGAAAGGAGAGCTCTATCACATCGGTAGTACTAGTGCATTTTAGGTTGTGAATAATAGGTATTTAAGCACTTAAGATATTGGCAGATGTGGTCACTAAAGATTAAAGACAGCAACTGGAACAGGGGTGGCAAGATAGCAAGTTTCAGCTCTTAGACCCGAGACGCTTCCTTTTCCTTCTGGGTACTCCTAGAAAGCTCAGAAGAGGGAGGGCTGACTTTGGTCACTAGGCAAAGGTGAGTGTTACTTATTCAGTGGAGTAAACACAACCTGTAAAAGTGATCTCACCCAGGCGCCCCCCCCCGCCCCCCACTGTGGGTGAGTCATAGGGGTATTCTATTACAGTATTTGCTAATAGATTATAGAATTTGTTAATGTGGATAAATAGATCAGGATCATTCTAGGTAGAGAAATAGTGTGAACATAGAAGGTAGGAAGGAGTAGGTAAGTGCAGAAGCACAGCTAGAGGCAATTAAGTCAATTTAGGTGAATCAGGAGTAGAGGAAGATAGTGAAAAATAATTTGAGATTAGATTATAAAGGGTCTCGAATGCTAAGCTGAATCATTTTTGTTTTCCTTTTTTCATAGAAAATTAGAAGTAGAGGGGTTCCTGGGTGGCTCAGTCAGTTAAGCATCTTCCTTCGACTCAGGTCATGATTCTGGGATGGAGCCCCGTATGGAGCCCGACTGGGGCTCCCTGCATGGCAGGGAACGTGCCTCTCCCTCTTCCTCTGCTCCTCCCCCTGCTTGTGCTCTCTTGCTCGCTCTCTTTCTCTCTCTCAAATAAATATTCTTTAAAAAAAAAAAAGAAAGAAAGTTGAGAGTAGAGAAGTGACTTGATCAAGTAAACTAACAATTAATTTGGGAGTAGTGTGCACAGAATAATTCTAGGAGAGCTTTTAAGCCATAACAAAAGTCCAGGCACTGAATTAGGATAAATACATTGGACATAGGAAGCAGAGTGTGTCTGTGATAGATCCTATGAGGAAGAATCAATGAAACTGGTTGACTGTGTGGAAAATGAATAGAAAAGATTTGAGGGGGCAGCCCCAGTGGCTCAGCGGTTTAGTGCTGCCTTCAGCCCAGAGCATGATCCTGGAGACACGTGATCGAGTCCCATGTCGGGCTCCCTGCATGGAGCCTGCTTCTCCCTCTGCCTATGTCTCTGTCTCTGTCTCTCTCTCTCTCTGAATAAATAAGTAAAATCTTAAAAAAAAAAAAAAAAAAGAAAAGAAAAGATTTGAGGATACCTGATTAATTTACAGGCTGTTAGGAAAATGGTAAGACAACATCCCTTTTTTATCCCTGGATGAGTGTATCTGACTTTCACTTTTAACATGTATTTACCTTCATGTGTAATACTCTGACATAATTTTGATTTCACTCTAAAAAAAAAAAAAACTAATATAATATAATTGAACCAGAATTGAAGTTTTAAAGTGAAGTTATTGTTACCTCATCCACAGAGGTTTTGTTAACCAGTCAATGAAGAAAGAAAAGCTAATCATTTTTAGGCTGGTTATTACTTGTAAGCCTTAAATTAAGACTTACTGCTTGTTTTCTAAAAGGAGGCACAAAATTAGAAAAATATTATTATTGGGACATTTATCCTAATATAATAGGATCCATGGGAAGAGAAAGACCATCAGGAAGTACCAGGAAACCAGCTGATGGGAGTGTTGGAAGCTCAGAATCTGTAGATTTGGTTTTCTTTTCTTTTCTTTTTTTCTTTTCTTTTCTTTTCTTTTCTTTTCTTTTCTTTTCTTTTCTTTTCTTTTCTTTTCTTTTCTTTTCTTTTCTTTTCTTTTCTTTTCTTCTTTCTAAACATTATTTTGTTAAGAACACTTAACCTGAGAGCTGCCCTCTTAATGTTTTGGGTGTACAATGCAGTATTGTTGACTAGAGGTACAGTGTTGTACAGCAGATCTCTAGAAAGAACTTCTTAAATTGTTCTTACCTGAAATTTGATGCCCATTCTTTTTTCCTCCTCGCCAGCGCCCCCCCCATAACTACCATCACAATTCTTGATTCTATGAATTTAACTGTTTTAAGTACCTCATATAAATGGACTCCTGTAGTATTTGTCTTTCTGTGACTGGCTTATTTCAACTGGCATAGTATCTTCAAGATTTATCCATGTTGCTCATACATTGTAGAATTTCCTTCTTTTTTAAGGCTGAATCATATTCTATCAGATGTATATACTGTATTTTCTTTAACCATTGATCCATCAGTGGACATTTAAGTTGTTCCCACATCTTGGCTATAGTGCTGCAGTGAACCTGAGAGTGCTAATATTAATATCTTTCAGACCTTGCTTTCAGCTCCTTTGAATAAATACTCTGGCATGAGATTGGATTGCTAGATCATATGGTAGTTCTATTTTTAATATTTTGAGGTACATTCATACTATTTCCATAATATTTGCATTCCCATAAATAGTATACAAGGGTTCCAATTTCTCTACATCTTTCCCAATGTAAAAAAGACAAAAGTTTGTCTTTTTTTTTTTTTTATAATAGCCATTCTTACAAGTGTGAGGTGGTATTCTCAGTGTGGTTTTGATGTGCATTCACCTGATGATTAGTGAGATTAAGCAATTTTTCATATATCTGTTGGCCATTTGTATTTTCTTCTTTGGAGAAATGTCTGTCAAGTTCTTAGCCATTTTTTAGTTCTGTTATTAGTGTTTTAAATACTGAGTTGTTGGGACACCTGGGTGGCTCAGCAGTTAAGCGTCTGCCTTTGGCTCAGGTTGTGATCCCAGGGTTCCAGGATCGAGTTCCGCATTGGATTCCCTGCATGGAGCCTGCTTCTCCTTCTGCCTGTGTCTCTCTCTCTGTTTCTGTGTGTGCGTGTCTCTCATGAATAAATAAAATCTTTAAATACATACTTACATACATACATACTGAGTTGTAGGAATGCCTTATATACTTTGCAATGGATCATTAGATACATGGTTTGCACATATTTTCTACCATTTCATTCGTTGCCTTTTCATCTGTTGAGATAGCTTCCTTAGCTGTGAGGAAGGATTTTTAGTGCTGATGTAGTCCCTCTTGTCTGTTTTTCTTATGTTGCTTGTGCAAAAATTTTGGTTTGTTATCAGAGAAATTGCCAAGATTGGTGTCAATGACGCTTTTCTCCCATCTTCTCTTTTAGGAGTTTTACAGCTTTAGATCTTATATATAAATCTTTCATCCATTTTAAATTGATTTCTGTGTATGATGTAAGGTAAGGGTCCAGTTTCATTTTTTTGTATATGGATATTGTTTTCCCAACACTTATTAAAGAGGCTCTTCTTTACCCATTGTGTATTCTTGATGCCCTTGTCAGACATTAGTTGTTGACCGTATATGTGTGGATTTATTTCTGTACTCTCTAGTCTTTTCCATTATCCTTTGTATTTGTCTTTATGCCAATACCATACTATTTGCTTACTGTAGCTTTGTAATATATTTTGAAACTTTGTAATATATTTTGAAAACCAGTTTTGTTCTTTATCTCTGGATTGATTTGGCTCTTTGGTGGCTCCATGAATTTTAGTGTGTTTTTCTTTCTGTAAAGAATGTCATTATGATTTTTGGTGGAATTATATTGAATTTGTAGATTGCTTTGGGTAGTATGGACATTTTAACAATATTAAATCTCCTTTTTTTAATATTAAATCTTCTGACCCATAAACATAGGATGCCTTCCCATTTGTCATCTTTAATTTCTTTCATCAGTGTTTTGTAGTTTTCAGTGTACAAGTCTTTCACCTCTTTAGTTAAATTTATTGCCAAGTATTTTGTTTTATTTTATTTTTTGGTGTTCCTGTAAATGGAATTGTTTTTCTAATTGTTTTTCTCAGCTCATTGTTAGTGTATAGACACAGCTGTTTTTTGTATTTTGATTTTTTTTTTAAAGATCTTATTTATTTATTCATGAGAGGCAGAGACACAGGCAGAGGGAGAAGCAGGCTCCATGCGGGAGACCGATGTGGGACTCGATCCCAGGACCCTAGGGGTCACCCCCTGGGCTGAAGGCAGGTGCTAAACTGTTGAGCCACCCAGGGATCCCCTTGTATGTTGATTTTTGTATCCTACGACCTTACTGAATTTCTAAGCTCTAACAGTTTTTGAATGGAGTTCTCAGGGTTTTCCTCATTTATAGGATCATGTCATCTGCAAACAGGGACAATTTTGCATCTTCCTTTCTGATTTGGATACCTTTTATTTCTTTCTCTTGCCTAATTCCTTTAGCTAGAACTTTCAGTTTTGTGATGAATGGAAGTGGCAAGAATAGGTGTCCATGTCTTACTCTTGATCTTAAAGAAAATGCTTTTCAGTTGAGCATGATGGTTATAATGGAGTTTTAATAGATGACTTTTATTATGTGGTGTTACTTTCCTTCTATTCCTTTATTGTTTTTAATCATGAAAAGTGTTGAATTTTGTCAAATGCTTTTTCTGCACCTTTTGAGACAATCATGTGATTTTTATCCTTTATTTTGTTAATATAGTATATTCCCTTAATTGAAATCCATATGTTGAACTGCCCTTGCACCCTAGAGATGAATCCCATTAGTGTGTGATTTGTTTAATACTTGTTGGATTCAGTTTCTAGTGTTCTATTGAGGATTTTTGTATCTGTATTCATCAGGGATATTGGCCTGTACTTTTCTTTCTTCACAGTGTTCTTGTCTAGCTTTGGTATCAGGGTAATGCTGGAATCGTAAAATGAGTTTTGAAGCATTTCTTCTTTCAGTTTTTTTGGAAGAGTTGGGGAAGGATTTGTGTTAAGTCTTAGTTAAATGTTTAGTAGAATTCCCCAGTGAAGCCATCTGGTCCTAGGCTTTCTTAGTTGAAAGGTTTTTGATTATTGATTCAATCTCTATACTAGTTGTAACAATCTGTTCATACTTACTCGTTCTTCATAGAGGTTTGGTAGGTTGTATGTTTCTAGGAGTTGAGCCCTCTCAGTTATCCTGTTTGTTGGCTTGTAATTGTTCATATAGTCTCTCATGATTTTTTCCCCCCTGTGGTATTAGTTGAAATATCACATCATTTCTAATTTAATTTGGGTCTTTTTTTTCTTATTCTAGCCAAAAATTTGCCAATTTTGTTTCTCTTCAAAAAAACAAGTCTTAGGGATCCCTGGGTGGCGCAGCTGTTTGGCGCCTGCCTTTGGCCCGGGGCGCGATCCTGGAGACCCGGGATCGAATCCCACGTCGGGCTCCCGGTGCATGGAGCCTGCTTCTCCCTCTGCGTGTGTCTCTGCCTCTCTCTCTCTCTCACTGTGTGCCTATCATAAATAAATTAAAAAATTAAAAAAAAAACAAAACAAGTCTTAGGGTTTTTTTTTTTCCTGTTGTTTTTATGTTTTCTGTTTTATTTTGCTCTGCTCTAATCTTTATTTCCTTCCTTCTGCTAGCTTTAGCCTTAGTTTGTTGTTTTTCTAGCCCGTTGAGGTATATATTAGGTTGTTTATTTGACATCTTTTTAAATGTAGGCATTATTGTTATGGATAAACTGTACTGCTTATGCTGTATCCTGTAAGTTTTGGTATGTTGTGTTTTTGTTTATTTCAGGTATTTTCTAATATTCTTTTTGTTTCAAGACAAAAACACTGTCTCTGGGTTGTTTAAGAGTGTGTTATTTAATTTCTCCATACTGTGAATTTTTTCCACTTTTCTTCATACTGATTTCTAGTTTCATTCCACTGTGGTTAGAAAAATTCTTTGGTATGTTTCAGTCTGCTTAAATTGAAGACTTGTTTTGTCTTAACACTTGGTCTGTCCTGGAAAAGGATCTGTATGAGTTTGAAAAGAATATGTATTCTGCTGCTGTTGGGTGGATTGTTCTGTACATGCCTGTCCATCTGTAGTGTTGTTCAAGTCCTCTATTTCCTTATTAATTGATCTTCGGTCTGGATTTTCTGTCCATTATTTCTCTGAAAAGAGAACTAGAGAACCATGTGGAGGATGGAGTTGCATTTCAGGAGAGATGGTTGAGGTAGCTTCATTTAGAAGTATGAACAAATTTGGAAAAGAAAAATCTCATGAAAAACAAAATTAAGAGGTAAAGTGATCTTCTTCAGTGGGAGAACAAAGAGGAAGAGCCAAAATGAGATAGTGCTATAAAGCAGTAGTAGCTTGATTTGCACATAACCTTTTCTGTAAAGTTAAGTATGGGTGGAAGTAATGATTGCTTCAGGGTTCTAAGATGAAAGAGCTTATCAGAAAGGCCAGCCTGAAGGGTTTTCTGTAAACAATATTGAGAAGTATGGATATTCTGGAGGCAGTTATTAAATGCATCTTGGGTTCAAAAGGTTTTTCAGTGGAGGAAGCCTTAGAAATTAGTTTTTGAGAAAGATTAGTTGGGCAGAGGCATTCAAAAGCCATGCAAGATCAAAGAGTCCTCAGAGGTCAGAGAAAGCCAGTATATAAAAATAGAAAATGAGGCTGGATAGGTGCTTAGGTCTAGATTCTAAAGGACTTTGTTGTATACCTTATATGGGAGTGTGGACTTCTTGCCATGTGGCCAAAGGACGTAAGTAGTTTCTTGTTGGAGGAGGTAATCAAGAGTATGACCTCCTGTTGACCCTTGAGCTGGACCCTGAACAATCAGTAGCTCCTCAGTGGGCCCCTCCCGTTCCACCTTCCCCCAATGCCTGCCTTGCCTACCATACCCATAATGGGAGCTATTCCAAGGACATAGCCTTAAGAGAGTAAAGTGTTGTTGAGACCATATGGACATTGTATGAGACAACCCAGTTAAGGCTTTATACAGACGTTTTAAATTCGGGAGGGTAGGTGCATAGATCTACATGTCTTGCAGCCACCCAAAACCAGCCTCATGAGTCTCCTTGCTTATTAAAACCATTACCTACCAATCTGGGGCGGGCTACCTCTGTCTTTAGGATCTCTTCCTGCCTTCTGCTTACAGGGGCCGGTTTGATGTTATACTGAGGAAGCTCCTAAGGAGGTTGTGAACGAACACTTAGGAAACTAAAATAAGATAATTCTCATTGCAGTTGGAGGATGGGCCAAATTATGTTTAGTGATTATATAAGAGAGGTAGCTGGTTCAGTACTCAAGACAGTTGCAAAGCATGGAGAAAGAGGGTCTAGCAAGAAAAACATTTCTGATAAAATTAATCCAATCTTGGAAATAATCTTACTTGTTTTAAAGACCACAAGGAGTAATCTACAATCTCCTTTTGAAAGTTTGATAAAAATTAACTTTATGTTTTTAAGTTTTTATTTAAGTTTTAAAATAAACCCTACCTTTACGGGGTTCAAAAACCAAAAAGTATGAAAAGATACGGTGAAAAAATTACTCTCATTTTTGTCTCTTATCTGCCTACCTCCTGTAAGCCTCCCTGCCCGTTGGTGAAATTACTTGTTACTAATTTCTTTATAATCTTCAGGAAAACTAGTTTTGTATACTCTATTTCAAAAACTGAATATAAAATAAGAGATACTTGAGCTGAGTAAAAGTAGGGATAAGAGATATTAAATTCAGAATTGTGCTGAATAAATTTTACCAAGATAGAATCCTTTTTAAAAGTCTGAATCTGCTTAGCAAGAATCAAATCATATGAATGCTTACGATGTTAATAGAATGTGATATTCTTTTAACAATAGTAATGATATTGTAATGGAAGTAGTGAAAGCTTTTTTAAAGAAATTCAGATGTGAACTTACTAGTATATCTGTGCATATAATTTGTATGAAAGTTTGATTGCACTCTAGGCCAATATATATACTTTTTTATTACATATTCTAGGAGTCACCTGTGCTCAGGCAGTCTTAGTAGCACTGCGCTTTTTAATTAATTGTGTATCATCTTGTGCGACCTCCTCTTTCCTGCTATCACAAATTGCCTTCACGATTGAGGTTTACTAATTTAATACTGAGTATTGTCATCTAATCATTTCCTTCAAATAGTATATGTCAATGAAATAGGAAGAGTGGCAAGATATATTTGGCTAATGTCAATCAATTACTTGATGTGCATGTAATAATATATTTTTTATTGAGGTGTTTTTGCACTGTCATCATACTGACTATCATTATACTGACTAGAGTCAGATTCTTACTTGGCACATCCAGATGCTCCAACTTTGTGTGACCTAGATAGAAAACATATGGGAGTATGTGTGTGTATTTTTAGCACATGTTAAGCTTTTCAGCCTTGGGGCAAAATATATGCAAAACTTTAGGAAGTGGAAAGAAAATATCTGTTTTAGAAAATAATATAGAATTGATGGAGAAAGCAAACTAGAAACTATTTGCTGAAGTAATAAGTACAGTATTTAAAAATTAAGTTTCTTAAAATAAAGATCCTTAATTTCCACTTTTTAAAAAATTTTAATCCACTGTTTTAATAATGGGTTCTGTTTATGAAAATGAACTTTAATTACCTAAGCAATAGCAAGGATTTAACTTGTTGGCAGACCTCTGTAATCATTTATTGCTGTCCCAACTGCAGCTGATTTAGAAAATGCTCCTAAATTAGTCCCTCAATCTGATGCAGTAATTGCCTACTGTGAAATAATGTTCTAGAACCACTAGCAGTATTTATTTAAAAATGAAATTTCACATTTAATGATTCTCATGTTTGACAGCTTTTTTAGAACCCATTTCTTCAAGTGATCTTTTTATATTTCTGTGCACTAGCTACCCAAGAGGTCAGGCAGTGAAATAACATCTTTGCAGCTGCTAAGATTTATATCTTTAGGCGTTACCTGAGGCAACACTCTAATCTAAAATGTTTACATTAGAACTATCACAGGCTTTGTATCTGTATTCAGTGTAGGAAATTTTGGAATTTTAAAACGTTAGTTTTCTTGAAATATTTTCTTGACTACTTTAAATATATTTACATGTATGTATTAGAGATGTAGCATAGCTGTAAAGAGATAAACTTTTCATGAATAAATTGTTACTATTCAACTGTTAGTTGTTTAAAGTACCTGTGATATGGAAGGTATGAAGCAGGGATACTTCATTCCATACAGTTGCAGATTAATCACAACCTTACCTACTTTCTCTCTTTTGAATATTGTTCCTTAAAACACCAGCTACTAACTGGCTTAAAATAACAGCTGTAATATCAGAAGCCATCATTTCTTTGTCTTTTTACGCTCATACACACGGGAAATGCAAAGATTATATGCTGACAGTTCCTCAAAAAAGAGTTACCATATTACCCAGCAATTCCACTTCCAGGAATATACCCAAGAGAGATGGAAATGTATTTCACACAAAAACCTGTACATAAATGTTCATAGTAGTATCATTCATAATAGCTGAAAAGTGGAAACAACATAATTGAAAAGTATACCCATAAAATGGAATATTACTTAACCATTAAAAAAGGAATAAGATGCTGATACAACATGGATAAGCCTTGAAAATGTTACGTTAGATGAAAGAAACCTTTCACAAAAGACTGTAATGTATGATTTCATTTATATGAAAAACCTAAAGTAGGCAAACTTATAGAGACATAAAGTATATTAGTGGTTGTCTTGAGTGAAGGTGGCAGGGAATGGAGAGTGACTGCTAATGGGTACAGAGTTTCTCTTTGGAATGAGAAAATTGTTCTAAAATTAGTTGTGATGGTTGCATAACCCTGTAAATATACCAAAAACTATTGGCTTGTACACTTAGGATGGACAAACTGTATGGTTTATGAATTATATATCAAGCTATAATATTTTAAAAAATGAAAGAAAAACAAAGGCTGCTTTGGATTTCTTAAAGGAGTAGACAAATACTATAATTTCTAGCACATGTAGTGATATGACAACCAGCAGTCTTAATTTTTAAAAATAGATAGTTTTCAATTCTACTAGGGTTACTGTTTTCCAGAAAAATGTATTCTATAACTGTTCACTCTGTCCACAGATTGTTTATTTGGCCCCATTGGGTACCTGACCCTGTTCTTGATACCAGGGACTCAGTCACATTCCTAATTCTTTTCTTCCTCCCCACTTACAGTTACCAAGTCACATCAAGTCTGTTTCATATCCTTTAGTTTATCCCCGTGCTCGTTCCCTCTTAGCAATATGTTTGATTCTGTTACCTCGTCCAGTGAGTCACAGCCACAGTGGGTTTTTTATTTGAGGGCAAGGGGCAGAGAGAGAGAGAGAGTCTTAAGCCGTCTCTGTGCTGAGCACAGAGTCCAACGTGGGGTTCGGTCTCTGGACCCAGAGATCACGGCCCAAGCCAAAACCAAGAGTTCACACTTAACCACTGTGCCACCCAGGTATCTTTCAGCCACAGTATTAATATTAGTAAAGTACCAGAGCTTGCAAATGTTTTACCTTAAAAAAATTAGAGGAGTAATCTGTAATTGCCACTTTCACTAACTTGCATTTCATTTTGGCTTTTTGTAAGTGGAAGAAGAAGTGGTAGCATTAGAGCGAGTGTGTCAGGAATTACACACAGTCCTCGGTGTCTATGGGATGTTTTGTGAACATGAACTTCGTCCATTTTGCATGTCCTCGGTAAAAGTTGGGAATCTCTACGCTGGATTAATGCAATCACATTTTAAAATATCCATATTGCTTTAGTTTCAGTTCTCACTAACTCATTCTTATAAAAGATCTTTTTTATAAGAATATAGTTGACATGTAACATTAAGTAAATTTAAGGCATATAGCATGTTAATTTGATACATTTATATTGCCATAGTAGCAATAATTAGCATCTCTATCATAATTACCATTTCTTTTTAGTGGTTGGGGTAATTAGGTTGTAGTTTCAGGAAGTTTGATGGTTATTATACAATACTGTTGTTAATATTGACTGTATTGTGCATTAGCTCTCCAGGACTTTCTTTCTCCTCTTTGCAAGTGTGTACCCTTAAACAATATCTGTCCTGCCTCCCTATCTTCTATCCCCTAGTAATGATCGTTTTATTCTCTCATTTTTACAAGTTTATCTTTAGATTCCCCATATGAATGATATCACAGTATTTGTCTTCCTCTGACTCTTTCACATAGCATAATGTCCTTAAAATCCGAGATCTCTTTCTAGCATCCATATCTGATCAGGCATTTTCCCAATTAGCTTTTTCTCCAGTGACTCCGCATTGCATATAAAATAAACTGTAAACTTCTTACAATACGATCGGTTATTCTTGATCTTGCTCCTGTCTGTCCAGCCTCATTGCCAGCAGCGCATATTCTCTGTGCTTCCATGCCTTTGCATGTGCCCTTCCGTCCTGTCGGCACTGCCTGTCCTAGGAGTTGTAGGCGGCAGACTCCTTTCAGTTCTCACTGCACAGGCAGTCACCATGTGACATAGACTGAGTTTTCTACTACAGTGCCTCCACTGTGTTTTGTAATAGTGTTCAGCTCTTGGTTTTGCCTTGGGTCATAAGATCAAGCCCCACTTTGGGCTCCGCACTCAGCGTGGAGCCTGCTTGGGATTCCCTCTTCCTCTGCCTGTCCTCCTGCTCATCCTCTCTCTCTCTTTCAAATAAATAAATCTTAAAAAAAAAAAAAGAAGAAGAAGAAGAAATATATGCATTGAACCTAGACCTCAATTTTTTCATTGTTTATAATTTATTTTTATACATTGATTTCTTCATGTACTTTATATATTCTTTTCTAATTCAGATCACTTTGAAAGCAATACATAATAGTGAAAAGGTGAAATTTAGGATCAAACAACAGTACCTAAATTGTTTTCCTAATTCTGTCATTTTTGCTGTGTACTTTGGGCCTAATTACTGCACATCTGTATTTATGTGCATATTAATGAGTGAAAATTATTGGAAATTTAGAAATCGCTAGGTATAACAATCTGTATAATAAGATTAAGTTTAGTACTGACACTGCGCTCAAAAATATTTTGATTTTAGGATGCTAGGCTAGTAGTTCCCAATCTTTTTAGACTTCTGTTTTTCTGGTGTAGTTTCTTTGATTTGGGGACCCCAATTATTTATTTATCTTTATTTTTTTATTTTTTATTTATTTTTATTTTTTGATTTTCTTTCCTTTATTTGTTAAAAAATAGATTTTTATGGAAATAGTTCTAGGAAATATATTTATCTTTATTTTAAATGAATAGATTAAAAATAATTTTGGTTTGAGAATGCATTAGTACCCTCAAGTTAGTTGGAGAGTAGAGAGTATATCACATGGCCATGGAAGGTAACCATACATGAAAATGCATTTGTCTTTGAGAATTCCCAGTTAGGGTCTGGTGTTGGTTTTGACTTAATTACTGTCTTTGACTAGAGATGGGAGAGATGTTAGCAGAGTAAAAATATAGTGAGTTTGGAGCCAAAAAAGTTGGGCTCTTTTTTTTTTTTTTTTAAAGTTGGGCTCTTAATTATGGTTTCCTGACCTACTTAGTTTCTCTGGGTAGGTCAGTCTGTCTGAGCTTCAGTTTTTTTCTTTATAATGAGATAATAGAACTTATGTGAAATAGTTGTGAAAATTAACAGTAGTTTCTAGAATACTAGTGCCAAGTAAATTCCTCATAAATCATAAGTCCTATTTGACTAGTATTAATAAAACCCTGAGAATAGGTAAAAGGTTTTCCTGTTACACTAAATATCATGTAGTTTGTCTTGTTCAGTAGTTGTTGTATTGCATCTGTTTTCCCAAGCAGGTTCGTCTTTAAGATTGTAAAAACAAAGTGGTTTACAGATGATACACTTCAACATGCAGAGTCATTGCTAATTGCCATATCCAGAAGGCCGTTTCCCTTCACTTCTATCCTTCAGCATGCCAATTAGAGGACAACATGAATCCATTTACTTCACCTTTCTTTGTTTTTATATATAATATTGTTAGTACTTCAAACTGCTTATATAGGTTCCTGGTCATGTCAAAGGAGCTCATTTGGCCAGAATCCTTTAGTCTAGTCTGGTCTAGTCATAGTCTCTCTCTCTCACCTTCTTTACAATCAGATTTTTTTTTAATTTTTATTTATTATTTATGATAGTCACACAGAGAGAGAGAGAGAGAGAGAGAGGCAGAGGCACAGACAGAGGGAGAAGCAGGCTCCATGCACCGGGAGCCCGATGAGGGATTTGATCCCGGGTCTCCAGGATCGCGCCCTGGGCCAAAGGCAGGCGCCAAACCTCTGCGCCACCCATGGATCCCACAATCAGATATTCAAATCACTGTGCTTTCACTCAAAACAAATAACTTTTCTACATTACAAGGAAAAAAAATAAAGGAACATTCTTAACCTCTAGCCATTGAATCTACAAACCTACTTGTTTATACACCCATCTTCTTCACTACTTTTGATTCAAGTGTGTCATTTGAGACCCACCCTTGATCCACAGTTGCCTCTGGTTATTGCTCTATCTGCTTTTACTTCACAGTGAACCTTCTGAAATGCTATCTAGGTTCAGATTTTTTATGTTCTTCCTATAATTACTATTCAGTCATTAAAATTTGGCTTCGTTTGCTCTCCTTGCCTAGAACTGCTCACATCCTTCTGATTGCTAAGTCTTACTCTGGCAACATTGCTGTTCATACCTTGGTCTCTTGACATTAGTCATATATGACTACTTTCTTAAAAGTTTTTCTTGTTCTCTGCACCAGAGTGTCCTATAGCTCTAACTGCCTCTGTGACTGCCACTCCTTTTCAGTCTCTTCTTCTTCTGCAGATCCCTTGAATATTGATGTTTTCTCCTGGTCCTTTACACATTTTTCTCAGGATTTAGGAGGTGCCAGGTGAATATTTGTTGAATGAACAAATTATGTCTATATTGATGATTTCTCAAGAGATTTGACTATAATTGCATCTTGTTACCTGAACAAATTGCAGTGTATCATGCCTGATGGTGCACTTCACAAACTTTGGTCCAGTCTCTCTTTACCATGATTCTCTTAAACTACCCTAACTATATATTTCCAGTGAAAGAAATCCAAGCTCATTCAACCTTTATGTATATGAGGTTCAGTTAGTATTTTTTACTAACTTTTTATATCAGTTCAACTATTAACAGAAATCGTATAGCTTAGTTGTCCATCCTCAATAAAATTGTAATACCTTACTTAAAGTAACAATTTAATTTAAATATGCCCTGAAGGATATGCTCTATAAAGTCTAGGATTGGGCACTGTCCTTTCTGTTTGCCTAAACCATATGTTTTCATCTTTTAACAACTCTGGGAGATAAATATTCTTAGTCATCTTGTAGAGAGGAGAAAACTGAGGTTAGGGGGAAGTTAAATAAATTTTATACTATAACATGGATAGTCACTAAAACTCAGAGGCTGACTTTATAGCCCGTGCATCTTTTCTAAGTGATACTGAAAATACAAGCTGGGGATGAATGCTAAATATAGAAATCAATTGGACAGGTACTAAAGTTTAGTAAATCTAAAGTGTGATAAAAGCTACCTGTATCTTTTTGTCCCTAGGCAGTTATCTGGCAGAAGACTAGAGTATCCGATCGTCAGGTGGCTCTCCGGGCTGTTCTGGGGACCGCCGTGATGGGCAACATGGAACCGTTTCAGTACCACCCTGAAGACTCACAGGTACACAACAAAATGCTCTGTAGTGATTCTGGTTTACCAATGAAACTGTCAAACTATTTTTCTTTTGTGGGATTGAGGTGGCAAGAAGTTTTTCTTATAACATTTTAATTAAATATATGTATAGGGCTGAAAAAGAAAACATGTAAATAAAGAGTTGAACTCTTTTACCTTTGTTTTCCCTCTCCCATTCTAAATATATTTTCCAGCTTCCTTTTCTTGATCTCTCAGCTTCAGACAGTGCTTCTTGAGTTCCTATAATGCTAGATGAGGTTAAGAGCATGCCTACCCTTTTACTTGCTCTTCCTTCTCTCGATAGTGTCAGTTGTACTGTAAGTTATCAAGCTTAATAACTTTTCTTTTATAACCATTTTTAAGTCTTCCATCTTTTGTTTGAAAATTGATTATAAAAGTTGAAAACTTACATGGAGTATATTCTATGACTACAAATAATTTTAATTGCAAGCTAAGTATTGTGCTAGGATTACATTTCCTAAGAAACCATATTATGTGTCCATGCCATACAAATGAGAATATTTCTATTGTTCCAATTAAATGGAATCTACTTTCTTGTTCTCCTGTCAATTGTGCAAAGTTTGTCATATTTTTATTTGCTTTATATATGGACTATCTTACAAAGTTTTTGCTTTTTCTGGGGTTCCCTAGGTTTTGGGTTTTTTGTTTTTTCCTTTTTAAGTGAATACATTTTCTTCATCATGTCAGCAGTAAAACCTAGCTCTTTTACTTACTCTAGTTACAGCTGGTAATTCATTCTGTTCCATTTTCTTTTTCTCAAGGGGAAGGGGGTAAGGGAACGGGGGTAACTGGGTAACAGACATTAAGGAAGGTATGTGATGTAATGTTCCATTTTATTTTATTTTATTTTATTTTATGATGGTCACAGAGAGAGAGAGAGGCAGAGACATAGGCAGAGGGAGAAGCAGGCTCCATGCACCGGGAGCCCGATGTGGGATTCGATCCCGGGTCTCCAAGATCGCGCCCTGGGCCAAAGGCAGGCGCCAAACCGCTGCGCCACCCAGGGATCCCAATCCATTTTTTTTTTTTAAACATTAGATTTAGAACTTAATTTCTTATTTGGACTTATTACATGTCAGGTGTTCTGCACAGCTCCCAGTCCTGGAATGTTTTTTCATAGGAATACTAGTTGTTTCCACTATTTCATATATCTCATGCCCTCATTCTTAGTTTTAATTCTCAGTTTCTCATATATATTTTTAGTTAACTTCCACAGAAAGAGGACATGAGTGGTAGACTTTTATGTACGAGAATGATACTTTGCACTTTCTCTTGTTGACAGCCTGGTAGATCTAGAATTCTAGACTGAAAATACCGAAAATAATTTTTCGGAACTTTGAAGATGTTGTTTGAATATATCCATTGTTGCTGATGGGAAGATGAATGCATTCTAATTATTTCTTACTAGCTGATATGTATTTTTCTTTCGGAACGTTCTTAGGATGTTTCATTTCTGTTTCTCAGCTTTTCAAGAGTGTCTCTAGGTGTGTGTCTTTTATTATTCATTTGCTTATTATACTGCGTACTTGTGAGACCTTTTGAATCTGAAAGACCTTTTCAGCTCTGGGTTATATACTTTCATCTGTCATAACTTTGATCATTTTTCTCTTACTGTTTTTCTCAAGTTTTGCATCTTATCTTTTTTCTGTAAGTTTTTGGTGATATCTGACACTCTTATTCCTTCTGGATTTTTTGGAAACCTTTTTGTTTAATTTTCAAGAGCATTTTTTTTTTTTTTTTTTTTTTTTTTGTTAACAGGCTCCATGCCCTGTGCAGAGCCTGATCCCATGACCCTGAGATCATGACCTAAGCTGAAATAGGAGTTGGATGCTCAACCAACTGATCGAGCCACCCAGGCACTCCTCCAAGGGCATTTTTAAATTTTACTGCTTTTTTTTTTTTTTTACAACTTTCTATTGTTTTTTGGATACAAAATCTTGAATCTCTCTAGAGATACTAAGTTTTATTTCTATTTTTAAATTATTTGTTCTTAGATTATCTGTTTCTTAGGAGGTTGGTCTGGTTTTCCTTTTTAGGTCTTTTTCCTCCATGCCATCTTTTTCTGTGAATAGGAAGTCTAATTGGGACCTCAGTGTTTGTGGCTGGACTTACTGAGTGTCAGGCTTCACTTGAGTATTAATTAATCAAGATCCTGGTCCTGTTCCCAGAGTCTGGGGAAGTCACAAGTGCCATCATGGGGTGGTGGCTTAGCACAGGGCACCCATGCTCACTGCTCCAGTTCTCAGTAAATGCCATGTCATCTCTTTCCTTCTATCCCCCATTCCTTTCCTTTCTCTTTTTTTTCCTTCCTAGCACAAAATTAGATTAATTGTAATTAGTTCATGACAGATTATCCTTATTCAGTTTATTCATAGAAGAATCTATAAAATAGAATCTGTTTGATTTTGCTTGTCTGCTCACTTTAAGCCTGAAGGCTCTCTATTGTGTTGTACAGTTGGTTTCTCTGTTCTTCTTTTTTCATAATTTGTTGAAACCACTTTTCTGTGATCAATAGTTCTTCTATTCTCCTTGCCATATTTAGTTCTTTATTATTATCATTTTATTAGTCTTGAATGGAAGCTTGTGCTCAGTTGATGTTCTCCCTGCCTGAGGAACAGTTCGGGCCAGCCTTAGTTGCCCGCCACAGTACCTGGAGCATGGCCATGATCTGACATAGATTCTGTCTTCAGAACTCCTTTAATAGTTGTTCAGTAGTTTCAGTATACTCTAGTGCCACTTTAGACTGGTTATGGTGGCTGACTTGGGATAATAAAGGTGCTGTCTTGGGATAGTCAGTTTCCCCAGCTTCCTTGTGGCTTTGTGGGACCTTGTGGCCTACCCTGGTAACCCAGGAAGCTTGTGACAGGAGATCCAGACTTGGTATTCTCGGTATTGTGCTCCAGGTATTCTAGGTGTCATGGTTTGGTCTGAAGACCAACATCATTGGTATTAACCTGCATGCTTGTTAGAAATGAAGGATCTCAGGGCTCATCCTAGACATAGGGAATGAGAATCTGCATTTTAACAAGGTCCCCACATTCACATTCAAGTATGAAAAACACCAATTTAGATTTTGATGATGATTTCATGTGTGATTGGAACTATCCTGTTAGTCAGTTTCACAATTGGGAATTTTTTTCTGTGATCTTTATTGACGTGTTGCCAGATGTATGCTTGCCCATTGGTTCTTCAATTTTCTCTTGAGATAGAATTGTATGAGAACTGATGGTGATCTATCATAGATATCAAAACTTTTGCTGCTACCTTAATGCGGTTATCCTTGCACAGGGGAATGGAGGAATTTAGAAAGCATGTGTCGCTGAATAGTTCCAGTCTCATGGATTGTTAGAATGATAAACTTTTGAGTGTGTCTCTAGTGAGAGTGATCATCTATCCAAATCCCTCTTCTGTTTATGTGCTGCGTATCTAAATGGGTGTTGTATTTATGTTGCCAGTAGCTCCCCATCATCACTCCATGCTTTTTGGTCCTGCAAGGAGGGTTGTCCTATACCAGAGTTTCGTTGACCCCTTCTCATTCCTGGCCAAAAGCAATCCTAAGTTGTTTACCAACTGCTAATAGTTGCCCCATCTCACCACACTTCGGTCCTCATTGCATACTTTAAGTTGTGAAACTTGGCCACCAAGACCCCTCCACTGTACTGGGATGGCAGATGGATTGGTCATTGGGAACCTTGGATATAGAGAATATTTATATATCTCTTCCCATAATGTCGAGGGTTCCTTTCTTTACTATAGCCACTTCATGTTGGAGAATCTCTTAATTATGGAAAGTGATCCCAGCTCAACCACTGCTGTGTTGGCATTTATTAGGAGTTCCCCAGTGTGGCTTTGTTAGCTTAGGGAAGCACCTCAGATTTTATTTTTTCATGTTTGTTTTTTGTTTTGTTTTGTTTTTTGACATCTATCTTTTCTTGATATTTTTTTCTCTGCATTATGCCATGCTAAGTTCTGGGTGAATTCCTCGATGCTGCCTGATTTTTATTCCCAAAACTATGTATTTCCAAGATTCAGAATTTATTCATTTTCCTATTCTCTTCTAAACTTGTTTATAGCTACTAGTCTTGATTTTTTTTCATCTGGTTTTTTAAATAATGGATGTAATTTTTCTTTACTCTTTTGAAAGCACAGTACACGTAGTAATTTCAGAGTGCTTTTCATATTACTCTATCATTTCTATTTTCCTGGAAGAATATTCTCTCATTCTCTGCTGTTTTATATGCTTTGAAACTTTAATTTGCACAATCATCGTGAATGCAGGTTTTTTGTTTTTGTTATTTTGTTTTTACCCACTCCACATTCTTCCTCCCTGTGGTTTGGCAGATGCCAGCACCCTCCCGGCCTCAACTCCAAACCAGGTGCTAATATTAGTAGTTCATGCCTTTTGTCCTGCCAAGATTAAGAGACCCCTTTTCCTAGCTGACTTGGCTTAGCTTTATTCTTGGTTTTGGAGTTATCCATACTTTTTGTTGTGACCCTTGCAAGCAGTTTCATAAACAGTGGTCACAGTGTTTTTAAGCAATTTGAGAGGGAGGAAAAGGACTGTCTCAGCAGCCCATTTCATATGGAAAGACTGGTTTTAATGTCTTGCCTTGTATGTGTTCTCTGTCCCTATTTCAACATTAGAATCCAATTTCCAACTGACACAGATTATTTTTTTGAGATATAATTGATATATAACATTATTATTAATTTCAGGGGTGCAACAAAATGATTTGTTATATGTATATATTATAAAATGATCATCACAATAAGTCTAGTACATCCATCACCACACATACTTGCAAAAAACTTTTTTCTGACATAGCTAGTTTGTGATCCTAGAGCACATAGAGCTTTTGATTTCAGTCATCACTCTCATGTTTTGCATCCATAACATCTTTATTTTGTTCTACTTTTTAAAAAAAAAAAGATTTTATTCATTAGCAAGAGAGTATAAGCATCGGGGGAGGATGAGAGGGGGAGGCAGGCCGCCTGCTGAGCAGGAGCCCCTGTGGATCTTGATCCCAGGACCCTGAGCCGAAGGGAGATGCTTAACCAACTGAGCCACCCAGGCGCTCCTACGTTGTCTTACTTTTAAATGATTCACTCTTTTGAGATTTTTGTAAAAAATGATTTTTTTCTGTTGCTGTTATGTATTTGCAGTTGGGATGGGGGAGAAGGACTTTCTGCATGACCTTATTCCACTGTCCTGAGCAGTAACTTACATTATTGCTTTAGAAACATAACTTCGTGTTCTTGAGATTAACTGAAATAGGAAACTGTTAAGAGACCAGTCAGGTTTACTTCAGTAGAAATCAGAGGAGAGGAGAGGTGGTGGGTTTGACAGATTGGGTAGGTAGCAGGACTCATTATTATGCCAAAGGATATAGGAGGAGCCAGTTGTACAGCAGGGCAGCAGTGGTGTCAGGTATTTTATCAAATTTTGACTGTGATGAGAATGATAAGATTTTTGTGACAGCTAGTTAAAAATAGGGGTGAAAGAAATAGAGGCTGTACATCTGTATCTTAGTATCACTGGTATCCGTGTATAGATGTGAATGAAATTACTTGGACAGTAAAGACCAAGAAAAAAGGCTCTGATGCAGGAACTCAGGGCCATCATCATTTATAGGTGGTAAGCAAAGGAGAGAAATCAGCAAACTATACTAGAGAGGAAGTGTCAGGGAGGAAGCGGAAAGACCAAAAGAGAAGGCAGGAACAGGGTGATGCTTCCCAGATGAGAGCATTGTCATTGGTGCCTGGGTCTGCAGAGTGTCAAATAAGAGAAGACTGTGTGTCTGTTGGAGTTGGCTATTCAGGTAGTAGAAACCAGATTATGGAGGGTTGGAGATGAGGGAAGGAGGGAAGAGGTCCATTGTTGCATAGAAGTCAGGGGAGAAGTATTGCCTTCATTTTTGCTTTGCTTCCTAGGTTGAGGAACACTTAGGTACAGAATTTTGTATGGTCGAATATTTTATTTGGTTGCACTGATTTGGTATGTCTGTCTCTCTCTCTCTCCTTTTCACTGATTTGGTCTCTAACAGACATTCTCTTTCCATAACTACTCTGATTTTCATTTTTAGTGCATTGTATAAGACTTTGCTCTTTGATTTTACTTTTCCATATAACTTAAATACACTTTGTTCTTAGCCATTTTTAAAGCTCAGTATTTGGAAATGGTAATAATTATTCAGTGGATAACTAAGATGGCGTAAAAGGAAAACACTAGCAAATTACCAATCTTTGCTTCATTTTATTTTTCATTCTTACCTATTTGGGGCAATTTTAAGTCCACAAACCCAGTAAGTCTTTCAGAGACTAAACAGGTGCTTCCTGATGCTCAGCAGGCGCTTTAAGAAGGGTCTCATGTTACCTGGTAAATTATACAACCATTTCTAAATACTGTGAAGTTTTTATAGTTAAGTAGTATTTTGTAATGAATTATCCAGCTTCATTAATTTATTTTTTAAATTGGCACAGTTTGGCACTGTGACTGTAATGCACTTAGTGCTCTAAAATTGGTAATGTAGCTCCTTAAATACTTACTTCCAGGGGTTGGGCTAGCTATAGACACAGATGGCAGCCTACCCACTGTGTTGATAAAGAGCCTCATGGTTTCTGCTTTACCTAAAAATAGCATCTTCGCTGACACTCACTTTTCTAAGCCTGAGCTGAAATTTTACTATTAGTGTTTCTTAACAGGTTAATATAAACACATCTGTATCTAGCTGTTTCAGATAAGAATATAGGCTTGTATTTTAAATAACTAAGATCTTATAGTTAGTAGAGTAGAGCTAGGATTTAAATCAATTTGTCTCTGTCCCGTATTATTAACAACTCTCTATATTACCTTTAAAGGTGAAAAGTAGGAGCATTTTTCTTGGCTTCTATCTCCTCAGTCTCTCTCTTTTCTCTGGTATTTTTTCTAGGATACTTAATCATTTTCTCCTTTCTTTTCATACATTTATAAAATAGAGAAAGAGCATAAAAATAATTGGTTTGATTGTAGGAAAGTTTTCTAAACAAAAATGAAAATAAAGTACTGCAATCAGTGTCAAAGAATAAAAGATTTTTTAATTGAGAAATGAAAACCCAGTTATATTAGCTCCACAAGATAGAAACAGCCACTTCTTTATAGGAAAAGGTGGCTAAAAAGGAAAGGACGAACAGCTAAAAGAAAGTTACAATATGAAGAAGCTTTAAATGATAAAAGAAATTTTAAGAAGAAAGAAGATAGGGTTGAACGTAGAACAGTATTTATTTATACTTTATGTCCTATGACAGTAAGACATATGTCCATTCATAAAGCTTTATGAATGCCATTTTTTTTTCCCTTAAAATAGAGTTGTAGGGCAGCCTGGGTGGCTCAGTGGTTTAGCGCCGCCTTCAGCCCAGGGCGTGATCCTGGAGACCTGGGGTCGAGTCCCACGTCAGGCTCTCTGCATGGAGCCTGCTTCTCCCTCTGCCTGTGTCTGTGCCTCTCTCTCAGTCTGCATCTTTCATGAATAAATATATATTTAGGGGATCCCTGGGTGGCGCAGCGGTTTGGCGCCTGCCTTTGGCCCAGGGCGCGATCCTGGAGACCCGGGATCGAATCCCACGTCAGGCTCCCGGTGCATGGAGCCTGCTTCTCCCTCTGCCTGTGTCTCTGCCTCTTTCTCTGTGTGTCTGACTATCATAAATAAATTTAAAAAAATTTTTTTAAATAAATATATATTTAAAAAATCTTATTTTATTTATTTATTTTTTTAAATAGAGTTGTAGAGTTGTTGACTTAGAGGCCAAGAACACCAATGTAATATGCTTCAGTATTTTAGTTAAGGTTAATGTTCAAGACATGGTTATCTGCAAGTATATGACTCTTGAGACCTAAAGATGAAAAGCAATTTTATTTTTTTATACCTTTTGTATTGTATACAGCCAGACCCCTGGAACAACCTTCATTGTTGACAATGTATATTAGTTCTGTAACTATTTATTATAATTCCAGATTTATCTAAGTGGATTTCTTCCAAAGCATGATGTAGACCACTCTTCAATGAGTCTGTCAACCCCAGAAAGGAGTTTTATCTTTATAAACAATCGACCAGTACATCAAAAAGACATATTAAAGGTAATCTGTTTTAGGGGGAAAAAAAGTACTACTTGGATCAGAAATAAAAACTCTGTCATTTGTCAACTTGTTATAAGGGCTACTTCCAAGGATTTGCTCTAAAATAAAGAGAAGGAGATAAACAGATATCGTAATATTTACTAACCAGTGTACTAGGTGTCTTACTAGGACTTGACAACAATTCTGTGATGAATTATTATCCTATTTATAGTGAAGAAACTGAAATGTTAGTGAATCAATTAGCCCATTATAGCCAGAAAGTAACAGAGTTTGGGTTTGAACCCTGGACTTTGAAAACACTCATGATACTATGATCTTTTAACCATGAAGCCAGTTGCACTGGATATTTATTTTTCTTAATGAATGCTTGTGCTTCATGTAATTTCATGGCCTCTGAATGAGTATTACCATTTAGATACTGCTTTTCCTAGTAAGCTGTTAAATCCACTCAGTTTCTCAACTGACTATACTTTTTTGGTTATATTTAAGGATGGCAATACTATCTTTTATTTACACGGTATTTTTATCTTTTCTTTATTAATATATATTTCTAGCTAATCCGACATTATTACAATCTGAAGTGCCTAAAGGAAACCAGTCGTTTGTATCCCATTTTCTTTCTGAAAATTGATGTTCCTACAGCTGATGTGGATGTAAATATAACACCAGATAAAAGTCAAGTGTTAATACAGAATAAGGTAAATTTTTGGATAACAGGCGCCAAACCGCTGCGCCACCCAGGGATCCCGATAATTTTTTTTTATTTATGTTATTTACAGACTTACATAGTCCTAACCATATTCACATGGGAGAGTTGCTGCTTTATACATATTTTTTAACATTATTTTAAATCTTGCCTGTTTATTCTTTTCACAATTTTTCCTAACATTTGTTAATTTATATTTTTAGGAAGCTGTTTTAATTGCTCTTGAAAATCTGATGACGACTTGTTATGGATCACTACCTAGTACAAATTCTTATGAAAATAATAAAACAGATGTTTCCTCAGCTGACGTGGTTGTTAGTAATACAACAGAAACAGATGTGCTTTTTAATAAGATGGAATCATCTGGAAATAATTATCCAAATGTTGATACTTCAGCCATTCCTTTCCAAAATGATGTGTGTAATGATAAATCTGGGAAAAACACTAATTATTGTTTAAATAATCAGATAAATGTTGATGACCATTGTGATGATCATTTTAAGAGTGAAAATTCTAACATTGATAAGAACACTAGAAGTATATTTCAAGAGATCCCAATGAATAATTTATCATGTGAGGATGCCCAAAAGGAATGTAGTGAAACTTGTTTTGTAGTTTCTGTTAAGCATACCCAATCAGAAAATGTCAATAAAAGCAATAGAGATGAGAATAGGAAAAATGAGGAAGGAGCAGTTCCTGAGAAGCCTTTGAAAATCTCTGCAGATGACTGGAGCAAGGGAAATACACTTAAAAATTCAATGGGAGAAAACATTGAACCTGTGAAAATTTTAGTGCCTCAAGAAAGTTCAGCGTGTAAACAAAATAATAATACTTATCCAAGTCCTGAACTAAAGAATCTCAGTGAAAGTTCCTGTAGCAAAAAATCAAATGTGGTAGATAACAAATCTGGACAGCTTACAGCATATGATTTAATCAGCAGTCGAGTAGTCAAGAAACCCATGTCAGCAAGCGCCCTTTTTGTTCAAGATCATCGTGCTCAGTTTCTCACAGAAAATTCTAAGACCAGTTTGGAGGATGCAACAGTACAAATTGAAGAACTGTGGAAGACATTGAGTGAAGAGGAAAAACTGAAGTAAGTTTCCAGAGCTTGCATGTGACCTGATGCTGAGATATTTCCATTCTATATGACTCACTGGGTTAAAAAAATTTTAAACTTCTTATTTATGGAAAAGCAGAATGGAAAATGCCTTTTGGTTTGGCTAGAATACCTTTTTTGGCATCACTTTTTTATATTTAGAAGTTTTTAGTCTTTTGTTTTTTGTTTTTGGTACAAGCCTTAAACTACTTTCTTATTATTAAAATTTGAAGTGAAAGGTTTTCCATTATTCTTAATTTAAAAATACTATTTTCTTCTATTTTTTTATATTAAAGAATCTTTCTATGACAGGACTTTCTCTTTTTTAAGCTTATGTATTAGAGCAATTATAACACTGGTAGTTTTAAGAAATATCTTGATATCCTTTTTATTAAATTGGTCTCTAAGATACATAACACAATATGAAGGTTACATTATTTTTACAGATTCGGTTTAGTGGAGTCAGTACTGTCCCTATTCAGTATAAACTGAAGACTTCCTTCTAAAATATTTTATTTGTTAGCAACTTATAAACTATGGTGGGATTTTTCTGGTAGGTAAATAGGTGGTTTGATCTGCCTTTGATTAAAATAACTACACATTACTTGCCATCTTTAGATGATCTAAATAAATATTATAAAATAGTATGATGAATGTTTATAGTTGACTTAGGGCACTTATTATAAATACAAAATACTATGTCTTGAGTAATCTAGCCCATCAGAAAATGAAAAGGTGGAATTATACTTCCAATCACATATTATTATGTAGGGCATCTCAATATATGTTAAACATCTGGAAAAAAAATTAAATGTAATTTATTCACAGTTTATATTTTATGACAAACATGAATACTTGGCCGATTTTTTTAACCTTTTCATTAGCTTATTCAGTCTTATAAAGACACTATCAATTTAATAATGCCCATTATTAACAACAACAGACAAAACCTTCATAAATTAGCTTATCTCTTTACCTTTTTCCTTCTTTTATTCCTTGGTGGGGATGGTTGTGATTTTTCTTTTTTCAGGCATACACAAAAGTAGACAAAACAGTACAATGAACCCATCACCCTGTTTCACAAACCATCATCTTATGGTCAGTTGTGTTTTATCCATACCTCCAGGAACTTCACTTCCCCTTTTTACCATTATTATTCTGAAGCACATCCTAGGATAATATCATCAATTTCATAAATATTTTAGTATGCAAGGCAAAGATACTCTTAATTTAAATATAGCTGTAATACAATTGTCATAATTTTTAAAACAAGAATTCTTTAATATCATCAGATATTCAGTGTTTGAATTTCAAATTACTTTGTAAATATCAGATGTTTTAAAGTTTATTTGAATCAGGTTGCAAATAAGGTTCAGACATTGTGATTATCTTTAGTTTTATCTAAATGACATATGCATTTTAAAGATCAGTGCATTTAACTTTTAGTACAGCAAGTCCACAGGAGTTAAATTGGTCAATACCAAAAAGGTGATGAATTGAGTAATATCTGAAAAGGAGGGGAAAAGGCATCGATGTTTCCCTCTCGTGGAAGGTAGGGTCAGTGTAACAGCTTCAGATGGCTGTTCCCTTACGGCTTCACAACAGCAGATATTGTTATAGTTGACTTTTGGGGAGTGTCAGCATTGTTTCTTCTTGTAGGCCCCAAGGTGTCAAAGTATGGATTAGGGTTAATAGGCCTCAACAAATTTAATAAAAATTTGTTTATCATCAGTCAGTATTCTGGAATCCAAAATTTTCTCTATCTTCTTGCCATAAGGTAGACAAAAGAGGCAGTGTTGGTCAAGAGCAGACCTCTGAAACTGTACAGGGGTTTTAACTCCACTTTCCTTTTCTGCTAGCTTTTTGTAAAACTGTGTGGATAATATTTCCTAGGATTGAGAATTAAATAAGATATTGTGTGTTATGATGTAAGAAAGGATTAAATAATATATTGTGAGGATTAAATAAGGTGCTGTGTGTTATGATGTAAGAAAAATGACTGGCACATTGTTCATCTTAGAGTTTTTAACCTGTGAAAAGAAAATTCCTCTGTTGTGATTGACATTTTCCCCTCGCTTAGTCAAGATTCAATTTGATTTGGAGGCCAGAAATAGAAGAAAATATAGGTATTTTGGAATCAAAAAGCTTACTGTATGTCCCAAACTGTTGTGTTAGAATCTTCTGAGAAAGTAGAGCAAAAAAAATGATACTACACCCAACAGTCACACTACCGCTTTCCTGTAATATTTATGTTGGAATTCTTTCCTTGACCCTAAATTCTATAGGGAGTGCTAAGGGATATCAGAGTAGACTCCTCTTCTATGGATAATTAGTCTTTCCATCCATCCCCCCTTCACTTTTTTTTCCTGTTCTTCCTGTTTCTTCCCCTTCTTCTCCTCTTTTCCCTTCCCTTCTCCTTTTCTTTTCTTTTTTTTTTTTTAGTATTTCTTTCCTTCTCTTCTTCCCGACCCTTCCCTTTCTCCTTTACTTTTCCTTCCTTCCTTCTTTCTTCCCTCCATCCCTCCCTCTTTTCCTTCCTTCCTGTCTTCAGTTGGGAAATATTTATTAAGGGCATTCTGTATACGAGGCCCTATGTACTCAATCACTTCAGACACAGTGATAAATTTTCTCTACTCATCAATGAAGCAATGTGTGAGGAAGACACAAACACATAGTAATCATAGGAAAGGAGTTTTAAAATAAATCTAAGGAGTTATAAAAACACTTAGCAGTTGGGCTTAATCTCATCTGAGACAGGAAATGATTACCTGAGTAGGAATTAATCAGTATGGTGTAGGGAATTTTCTAGATAAAGCAGCCAGAAGGAAAATAGTGTTATTGAGGAAATAAAAGATGCCCTCTGTGACAGGAACAGAATATGAGTGAGTATATATAGGAAAGTAAGCTGAGGGAAGGCAGGACAGTTTCTGTAAGGTTCTATAAGCCATAACAAAGAGTTTGAATAAGCCCTAGGATCAGAGTTTTTCTGCCTAGAGCTTAGGGCAGTCTTTGGAGTAGGGGTACTTATTTTTTTGTTCTTCTTTTCTGGATATTTTCCTTTGGTTTCCTTCTCCTTTCCTCTAGTAGATTAGAAACCAGATTTAGGCCATGTGCCTTGGCTACTGGGGTTTCAGCCAATTGATGTTAATTAAAACTTTTCATTTGTAGTAGCTATGAACAAATACTTATTCTACTTAAAATAAGTAAGAATAATATTGTAATTGGGGTATTGAAAATGGTAAATAAACTTTATGATTACATTTAATCTTTAGTCACAAAAACTTCTTTTTTTTTACACAAACACATTTTAATTGATTACTGGTCAAATCAGAATTAATGTTTTCCATTCAGGTTACTGAATCTCTTAATGACAGTAAAGTGAAAGATAGCTGTTTTTACTTAACATTTACTTAATATTCCTTTGGACATAGCTTTTTCTGTTTCCCAAGGAACTAATAAATTGACTTCTTGAGTAAATCACAAGATTAGTACCATATGTGAAAATTTACACATTATAATTAATTACAAATGGTGACCTTTATCTCGAACTCATTATTCACCATAAGGGAAAAATCTTGAATTGGAATGTCCAAGAGCTAAAAATACTTACTTATAGTACCTACTGAAAGTAAACTATTGAAGATTGTGTGTTTTATGTAGCTAATCCAGAACTTCAGATTCTAAGTAGAAACGGGAGAAAATAATGTATAAAATTATGAATATAGCCTGGTAAGTAACCAGAGAGGCATTTTTCATCTTATTTACAGTGAAACAAGGTCTTTCTTACATTATTATCTAGCTAACATTATTTAGCAAACATGTACTGAGTACGAACTGCACAACATGCTCTGGTCGCATGTTTCTTAGTCTCAATTTTAACATTTACTACAGTTCTCCCAAGAATACAATTTTTATTTCCTAACACATAGCTATCTAAATTTCTCCCTAAGATTGTTTTGCGTATATTACCTATAATAGAATTTAGCCAGTTTCTTAAGAGTTACTTAAGATTAGAAGTGACATTAATTCTCCAGTCTCAAATTTAAAACTTCATTTAAAAATTGTTTTAGGGGATCCCTGGGTGGCTCAGTGGTTTAGCTCCTGCCTTCAGCCCAGGGTATGATCCAGGGTCCTGGAATCGAGTCCTGCATCCAGCTCCCTACAGGGAGCCTGCTTCTCCCTCTGCCTGTATCTCTGCCTCTCTCTCTCTCTCTCTCTCTCTCTCTCTCTCTTTCTGTCTCTCATGAATAAATAAAATCTTTTAAAATAATATTTTGAACATAAAATCTTTTAAAATAAAATTGGGTAAAATGTAGCATTGTAAAATACACAGATCTTAACTATATATATAGTTCAGTAGATTTTTATATGTGCACACTCATATAACCATTGTCCCCGAAGTACAGAATACTTTCTCACCCCAGAAAGCTCCCTTATGCTACCTACCAGCCAACTTCTGTTCACAGCCACTGTTTTGACTTCACCACACTACTGTGGTTTTGCTGGTGCTTAAACTTCATGTATATAAAATCATACAACGTGTACTCTTTTATGTCTAACTTCGCCTAAACAAAATATTTTGTGATTCCCATCCATGTTTGTTGAATATCTCTGATACCTATATCTCTGTATAGTTTATTCTTTGGAATTGATACATAATATTCAATTGTATAAATAAAGCAAGGTTTATTCAATCTCCAGTTGGGTGGTTTACAGTTTGGAGCTATTATGAATAAAGCTGTGTTGTTTGGTTTCTAAATACTTGGGGTATTTCTAAATATCTTACTGACATCTAATTAATTCTGTCATGGACAGGGAAAATAACTGTCAAATTCCAATCTTTTGAAATTTACTCAGAATTAAGCACAGGGTAGGATCTATCTTCACGAGTGTTCCAAGTGTATAACACCTAAAAGGAATCTGAATTCTGCAGCTGCTAAATAGTGTTCTAAAATGTCAATTTAATAAAGGTGGTTGATAGTATTCCTAAGATCTTCTATAGCTTTGCTGTTCTTTATTTTTTGGTCTAGTTCTGTCAGTTAGTGAGAGAAGGGTATTAAAGTCTCCGACTATGATTCTGGATTCATTTCTACTTTAGATCTGTAAGTTTTGATTTATGTAACTTGTAGCTTTGTTATTAGATAACGTACACATTTGTGATGGGTATACCTGCCTATTGTTAGCCCTTTCGGTCATTCTGAATTTTCCCTCTTTGTCTGTGGTATAATTTCGTTTTGAAATTGATAATTGATTTCACCTTATATTACTATAGCTATTCTTTTATATGCTTATGATTTGCATGGTGTATCTTTTTATTCTTTTACTTCCAAACTAGTATTTGTGACTAAAGTATAACTTGTAGACACACATAGCTGGATTTTACTTTTTAAATTCAGGCTGACAATCTCTGCCTCTTAGTTGAAATATTTAGTCCATGTAATGTAATAACTGATGTGTTTAGGTCTACCATTTTCTTACTGGTTTCATCTTTGTTTTGTTCCTCTGTTCCTCCTTTTTGTGGGAGACAGGCAGCCTTCTTTAGGGTTAAAAGAATATAATTTCATGTTTAGTTTTAATTCTTCTATTGGCTTTGCATAATTTTTTGCTTTGGGGCATATATTATACATCCTTAATATATCATAATCTACTTAAGAGTTAACTAGATTAACCCTATTAGGGTTCCAGGTACAGAGAATATAAGAACTTTGCAAGAATAATCCCACTTACTACCCCTGTCCTTTGTGCAATTGATGTCATATATTTTGTATCTATATACAATATAAAACTCACCTTAAAATGCTTTATTTTTGTTGTTTATTTAAATTCCATTTAGTTAACATAGTATAATATTAGTTATATCTTAGTAATTCATCACTTACATATAACACCCAGTGCTGGGATCCCTGGGTGGCGCAGCGGTTTGGCGCCTGCCTTCGGCCCAGGGTGCGATCCTGGAGACCCGGGATCGAATCCCACATCAGGCTCCCGGTGCATGGAGCCTGCTTCTCCCTCTGCCTGTGTCTCTGCCTCTCTCTTTCTCTCTGTATGACTACCATAAAAAAAAAAAAAAAAAAAAAAAAAACCACCCAGTGCTCGTCATAGCAAGTGCCCTCCTTAATACCCATCGCCCATTTAGCACATCCCACCGCCCACCACCCCTCCAGCAGCCCTCAGTTTGTTTTCTTTGGTTAAGAGTCTCTTATGGTTTGTCTCCCTCTTTTTTTTTATCCTCCCCTATGTTTGTCAGTTTTATTTCCTAAATTCCACAAGAGTGAAATCATATGGTTAAAATGCTATTTTTAAAAAATTTAAAGTTATCTTTCAAAGAAATGAAAAAATTTTTTAAGATCCATTTTTTCTATTTACCTACGTAGTTAGCATTTTTGGTGCTCATCCTTTTTTCCTATAGATCAGTTTCTATACGGTGTCAACTCTTTAATAGTGCAATTATGCTGGCAACAGATTCTAAGCTTTCTTTTATCCAAAAATGTCTATGTCATCTTCATTTTTGAAAGACATTTTTGCTTTGTATCATTGAATTCTGGATTCTGTTGGCACTTGAAAGATGTTATTTACTCTACATTACTTCTGATGAAAAATTATATCCATCATTTGTGGTATTCTTTTTTTGTAGTTCCTTTTTTGTTCCTTTCACTGATTTCAAGGATTTTGTCTGTCTTTGGTTCTAAGCAGTTTGAATCTAATATACCAGGCTGTGGATTTCTTTGTATTTATCCTGCTTGAAGTTTACTGACCTTCTTGGATCTATAAAATAATTCATGTTTTCAAATTGCCTAATTATCAGCCATAATATTTTTCAAATGTTCTTTTTTTTCTCTTCATCTTTATATTTTTCTATCTGGGACTCCAATTACATTTATGTTAGGTTGCTTGTGCCATAGGCCACTGAGGGTTTTTTTTAATCATGATTTTTCTCTATTTTTTTCAGATTGGATAATTTCTGCTCTTTCTTCAAGTCTGTTGGCCCTTTCTTTTGCCATCTCTGATCTGCTGTTAAGCCTACCCAGGGAATTTTCCATTTCAGATAATGTATTTTTTAGTTCTAGAATTCCCATTTCCATTTAGTTCCTCTTTATAATTTCCTTCCTCTGTTTAGGATCCTCTTCTGTTCTCTCATTATGATCATGTTCTCCTTTAAGGGCTTAAATATTATAAAAACCTATTTAAAAAATTTTTTTTTCAAATTCCAACATCTGAGTTATGTTGAGGTGTTTTTTCACTGACCCCTTTTTCTCTTGGCCATGACTCACATTTTCCCATTTTATTGCTTGAATGATAATATCATATAGTGGACATTGTGGGTGATATGTTGAAGAAATTCTAGATTCTGCTGCCTTCTTCTAAAAAGTATTGGTGTTTGTTCTGCCAAATATTGAAGTTACTGACAGATAACATTGAGTTTGTGGAGGCTGTTTTATACTCTCTTAGAGAGAGACTGTTTAAATTTTGCGCTTAATCTCAGGGCAGTTACTTTAGTTCTAGGACATAGTTTTTTCCTTACCCTAAGATGTAGCTCTCCTCCAGTTTTAATTTAAAGCCCAAAGTGTTTACTAAACCATCTGATTATATAGAATTCAAGCCCCAAATTCCATTTGCTCTGCAGTAGGCAGTCACTAAAATCTCTGTTTAGCTCATTTAACATTCTAGCAGTTGTTTTCCTCTAGGCTTCCATGTATGGGATTTTCTCCTTCAATTTTCAGTTGTTTTGGAAACAAGGAACTCTGTTCTGGTGATTGAAGCTAATAAGAGTGCAACTTACATAATGTAATACTAGGTGATATAAAAATAATAAAAAATTACAAACTTTTTTAAAAAAAGAGTGAAGCTTATTGGTTGAGTTCCTGGCACTCCCTTTAATGCTGGGGAGTGCCCTCTGGGTAAAAGCTATATAAATATGGATCTCTTTTTTTGAATGTTGAATCCATTCCCATATCTACCTGTTTTTTGGTTACTCTTCAGTGCTCATTTTCAATAGTTGATTTTTATATTTTGTTTGGAGTTATTCTAGTTATGTATGGGAGGGTTAATCCACTACAAGTTCCTTCATCATCAGACTTGGAATACCAGCTCTTTATTTTTCATAAAATTTACTTCAGATGGCTAATATATTTCAGATTATGACCTCATGAGTTCTATTTTTTCTTTATTCATAGATATGAAGAAAAGGCTACTAAAGATTTGGAACGATACAATAGGCAAATCAAGAGAGCCATTGAACAGGAGTCACAAATATCATTAAAAGATGGCAGAAAAAAGATAAAGCCCACCAGTGCATGGAATTTGGCACAGAAGCACAAGTTGAAAACTTCATTGTCTAATCAGCCAAAACTTGATGAGCTCTTTCAATCCCATATTGAAAAAAAAACTCAAAACATTAAAGTAGTTCAGATCCCTTTTTCTATGGAAAACTTAAAAAAAAATTTAAAAAAACATAAATTTGACTTAGAAGATAAGGAAGAACTTTGCTTGATCCACAATCTCAAGTTTCCTGATGCGTGGCTAATTACATCCAAAACAGAGGTGATGTTATTAAATCCTTACAGAGTGGAAGAAGCCCTGCTATTTAAAAGACTTATTGAGAATCATAAACTTCCTGCACAGCCCCTGGAAAAGCCAATTATATTAACAGAGAGGTATGGTGAAATAGTAGAATTCTTTTTTCAGCTCTCAACGCATTTATCAATTAATACTAGGTAGAAACTGACAGTAAAAAGTTGGAAGTGTCTTCCGATAGGGAAAAGTTTATCAAAGAATATTTTTAAAACTTGATTTTCTAATCTTTAATGGAATTGTTTTTAAATAACTGTAGAATATTCTAGATAGTTTACTTCTGCAGTTAATAACCACCAGTCTCAGTTCTCCTGTAATTTAGTGACTTGTCTCTAGGATAACTTTGAAGTTAGGTTACCATGACTCTCTCATCTCATTGTACACTTGTTAACATTTCAGACACATACCAAAATAGAATTATATAGTGAGAGCCTTTATGAACAGTTATCAAGATTTTGCCACATTTGTCTATTTGTCCTTTCAAATATATATATGTATATTATTATATATTCATGAGAGACACACAGAGAGAGGCAGAGACACAGGCAGAAGGAGAAGCAGGCTCCCTGCAGGGAGCCCAACCCAAGACTCGATTCCCAGGACCCCGGGGTCACGCCCTGAGTCAAAGGCAGATGCTCAATCACTGAGCCACCCAAGTGTCCCTCTTTCCTAGTCTTTTAGACAGTTGCCACCCAAATATCTTTCACTTTCTTTCTCTTAAAAATAACTTGCCTAACCACAATGACTTTTTCTTATTTTTCACAATATTAATTTCTTGGAAGTGTTCCTCATTGTCTCAAAATGTCTTTGTTACAGTTTTTAAATTACTAAGTTTAGTTTATATCTAAAACAAGGTCCAGGTATTAAATTTCGTCTGTCTCTTAAATCTCTTCTAAATACCACACCATTAACTTGTTGATACTAAGTCACTTATTCATTAGAATATTCTACTGTCTCCGTTTATCCCTTTGCTACTTCATGGTGGTGATCAACTTGTTTTTTCCTCTCCCATATGTAAACAGAAGTTAGCTCAGGATGGTTGAATAGATTTAGAGTCTACTCTCTGGTAAGACTGTTTAATAGGTTGTGCTATGTGCTTCATGTTTCATCACATCGAAAGGTACTTATCACTGCGTTCAGCCGTTGACAGTCTGCTCTGATACCTTAAAATTCTCTATCAACCTTTCCATTTAATGATTTCCATCAATGGTCCATTGATGATTGTTGTCTGAACTGATTCTGCTATAAATTGCAAAATGGAATATATCCCTTTTATATCCTACATGAGCAGATTGTTTTCTGTAAAAATAAATAGCTAACAACCTATTAACATTTCCCTTTTTTATATTTAATATTTCTTTTATGATCTGACACAAGAGAGAATCATATGGATGATAAAGGAGATAAAAACCTAAAATTAGAGATTGAGGGTTTATTCTCTAGGACACATCACTAGATAACTGTTTAAGAACTCCCAAGAATAAATTTTAATAAAATAAATTTTTATTTTATACAGTATATTAAAACTTGTGTTAAAAAGCCCTGCTACAGGGCACCTGGGTGGCTCAGTGGGTTAAGTGTCTGCCTTTGGCTCAGGTCATGGTCCTAGGACCCTGGGGTCAAGCTACACAATAGGCTCCCTATTGTGGGTCTGCTTCTCCCTCTTCCTGTGTGTGCACGCACTCTTCTTTCTCTCAAATAAATGAATAAAATCGTTATAAATATATTTTCTTAAAAAGCCCTGCTACGAGAAGGGAAAAACAGGGCCAGGACATAGGAAAACATTTGTCAGAGCTATCTTTTTAATTAAGGCAACAGTATTTGCATTCACCAAAATCCAGCATCTTTCATAGTATTCTCTTAAGATTGGCTTAGCAAACTGTCAAAGATTAGAAAAAGAATTAATACAGATTTGAGCTATATTAACAGTTTAAAAATCTGATAAAAAATTTGGTTCTTTCTCTCTGAAAGACCAGTGTGTTTTAGTTTTCTTCAGATAACTGAGCTGGCCTTATACACAGAGGTGACCTTCATTGTAGTGGGCTCCATCCAGCCAAGCTGAAGTGGCCAGTTGTCTTGAGACTTTTTTATCACTAAGAACCCTGCCTCTGGTCCACCTGAAAGCTTCAGGCCCAGCTGGTCCCCAGGTCTTTGAGTGGTGCTGCTCTTTTCTGGTGGGTTTAATGTTGACTTACTGATACAAACAGCTGCTGCAGCTCAGGGCTTGAGGCAAGTTCTGAGGCCTGTGCTATTACCCATCCCAGGATTGGTGTCTGCACTCACTTGTCTAGTAGGGCACTTGGGGGCAGGAAAACCTTGCCGCTCAACTTGAATCTCCCTTTGCAAGGGGAAGAAATAAAGTAAAGGAGTTGTTGCTCCCTAAAAAAAAAAAAAAACAAAATACTTTCTTTTCTTAAAAAGAGCTAGAGTGTATCTGAATTTTTAAACTTGATATACTTTTCTTAAAGATATTTGTGAACTTTCACTTATATCTTAAAAATCATTTTGTACTTATATAAATTATATGTATTTAAAGATGTTTTCCTTTGTGATATTCTGTTACTCAAAAACAAATACATTAAAAACTATTATTTGGGGCCCATACTAGCCTGACAAAGCTTTCTTATTTGAACATGGACAGCAGTAGGCTGAATTCAAAATTGTTTTTATCCTTCTTTTGGAATGTGACATGCCCACCACAATTAATGTAAGTTTTTCAAAACTAAGTCAAAGACAGGGTGATTATGACTTGGGCTCAGTTTTCTCACCATGGTTCTAATGCGGACTCTGGTGTTTTTCTCTGAATGGAGTAATTTAGGTATCTATAAAATACAAAGTAAGAGCTCAGTAATAATGACAATAGCTACTGTTTGCTGAGGATTTACCATATGATAGGAACTTTACTAAACCCTTGATCTTATCTTCATAACAATCTTATAATATAACTGGCATTATTTATAAATAAAATTTCATTTGTATTCTATAGAGAGTGCACAGTTTTTGATTTCACATTAATTTGTAATGTTCTAAAAGATAAAAACTGTCTTTTATGTCCATTCTTCCTCCTTTCTATACACTGTATATAGCAGGTTTTCTATAAGATATTACCAGAGATAAAAAAGCAAAGTTTGTTACAGCGCTACTTATATCATTTTAGTTACTGATCATTTTTAAAGGGCCTTTGTTTGTTTTTTTAGATATTGATGTACATTTTATTAAACATAACATATAATAATAATATACTATTATATGCAAACTCCTTCCTGCTTATGACCCTGCTTTAGGCCCTACTGGTTCTTTAAAGGGCCTTTGAATTAAATCTTCTTCATTTTACATATTTAATAAGTTAAAGGACCGTAATTTCTTTTACAGTCTTTTTAATGGATCTCATTATTTAGAGATGTTATGTAAAATGACCACAGATGATCAGAGATATAGTGGATCGACTTACCTGTCCGATCCTCGTCTTACAGCAAACGGTTTCAAGATAAAATGGATACCAGGTATGATGATGTGGTTTACCATTTCCTGACTAGGAAAAATAAGTCTTGTTCCAGAAGTTAGATTTGAGTTTCATATACATATTAGGGTATGGTTTTGTCTCACCAAATGTACAGTGTCAGCTATGTAACAGGCATTTCAAAAAGGTCATCTCTGTCTGAAACTAGTAAATCTGGCATCTCTTTCAGTCTGTTACCTTGCATTTGTGTTTTCATAACTGAGTAGTTTCACTGTAATTTTTAACATCTTTTGTCACAATATGCAGAGTGCCTACTTTGTTTGAATTATTGAATACTCCTTTAGATGAAAGAAATGTGTAGTACATTGGAAAGGTTTAACAAAAATGGACATCTTTTTTTTAAAGGATTTACCTATTTTGACAATTAGATTTATAGTATCAGTAATCTATTTAGAGAGTGAATGATTTGATTCCATTGCTTTGCTGAAAAGACTATGATAACACTATTTTCTTTCCATGGCAATTCACTGGGTGTAGAGAAAAGTAAATCCTTCTGAGTAGGACACTTCCATTTTCCTGGTTGGTCCCTTCTCTGTTCTTCATAACTCTCATACTTAACTGTTTTCTACCCTAACTGCCTAGGCTGGTCTTGTCCTATTACTTTCCCTTCATCTGGTATCAAGGGTCCATGAAGAGTAGGGATTCCACTGTCCCCCGTCCTGCCTGCTCCTAAATTTGTCATGACCAAGATGTAGAAAAACAAAGTTCAACCAAAACAGTGTTGAATATTTTTATAGGAATGTTTTGCTGAGACAGAAAAAGAAAATAAGTAAAATCAGTCGTACAAAACTATGAAATTAAGTATATATAAATAATGTTTTGGTACCTTACACTTTAATTTTGTTGACTTTTATTTACAGTTTTAGGAGGACATGCCCTGAACTTCTTACCTTCTATCTCAATCTTGGATATTTAGATTTGGAGTGAAGAGAGTTAGTCCAAATCTCAACTTTGCCATTTAAAAAGTGTATTCTTGGGAAAGTCAGTTGACCTCAATGCTTTCTCATATAACAACTACTAATTACTGAATAATTATGATGTACAGGGCATTAATCTAAATATTAAATGTATTAACTTATTTAATCTTCCCAGTAGCCCTATGAAGTAGGTTCTGTTACTGTCTCCATTTTAATGGTGGAAAAAGCAAGGCACAGTGAAGTTTACTTAAGGGTACCAGTTAGTAGTAGAACCAGGATTTGAACCTAAGTGCCTTTACCCTAGCTTTTAACTAATTTATTATATTGCTTCCTATAAAAATTGAGATATTTACTTAGTAAAGTTGTTGTGAGCAGTTACGGAGGTACATAAAGAAATCAGCATAGTACTTGCCAAAGGAATATTCTTTCTTCCCATTTTCCAGTACCCCTTTTTGTCATTTCTTTTAGTCCTCCCAGAAGTCTTTTCTTCCTTGAGACCTCTAGCATCATTTTAATTTAAGTGTGAAGCAAGAGGTGTGTATAGGTACATGTGTGATATTTTTTTCTTAATTTGTTTTTCTAATGTGATATTTCTGACAGGTACCATTTTTTTCATGAAAGATATTGTCACAGCAATTTTTTTTTAAGTTAGGATAAATATCCTGTCTTTTCCAAGAGCATGTTTATTTATGCATTACTCAGTAAGTTTCTGTCTGACAGATGCTTTCAGCTCTTAGCTTATGGGGTAGTGTTTTTTAAATCCTTTTGAACGCCAGGTACTTTGCATGGCACCAAAGATATAAAAATAAGAGTCATCTGCAAACTGACTTGATTTGATTGGAATTAACTTTTTTTAGATTGTTGTCAGCATTATTTATCTTACCAGTAACAGATGAAATTAGAAACTCATGTTTTCCTCTTTTAAGACTTATTTTTCCATCATTAATTTTTGTCATGTTTTTCTTAAAGACCATTTCTCCTCTTAGTGAGAGTTTGTTTTGGACTAACTTTGGAAGAGCAGTACACCAGTTGTCACAAAACATTTTTAAATGATAAAGGCATTTAAAAGAGAGGAGGAATACATTTGGCTTTGAGGGAAAAGGTTCTTAATGTGATCCTAAGGATTTTGCTTGTTAATTGGGATAGTTTTTTGTTCTACATCAATAAGAATTGCATATTTTAAGAAGTGAAAACTTGTCAAACCACTTACTCATTTGACGTTTTTCCCTGAAAACTGAGAAGCATTTCACAGAATCTTATGGAAAATTCTTAAAAGTTTATTGTTACATAGTCCCAAATGTCTGTATGTTTCCATATCAGAATTTTGTAAATGCGATTAAAATATTGAAATATTGCTCAATTCCCTCACCTTTGCCAAATACTTTGCCCATATCCACAAGTAATTCTGTGAAATGTGTATGATTTTCCAGGGCAAATGTAGTCAGTATTAGACTTTTCAGTCTAATCATACTATAAAAGGTAAAGAACCAGCAATGACGAAATCTCTGGACTGATTATTTTTGTCATTTCCTTATCTATATATATGTAAAAAGATGTGAACTATAATATTCTTCTTCCTCTTTGCCTATGTAAAGCCTGTGTCAAGTCTCATTTAAATTCCCCTGGTTGCTCAAACTCTTTTTGTCTCTCTTGATCAAACTCTGTGTTCTGTCCCTTAATGCTTGATTATAGATCTTCTGTTACTCTCCAGTTGTTTCCAGGGATGCCTGTTCTGTTTAGTGTACCACCACTGCATCTTATCCAAGCCAAGGAAGTGATATGTAACTGGAAACAGATTACTGACATCTCAGAATCTGAAACTCTTCAAGCCACATCACTCGTCTTTTTTTATTCATCTGTTGATATAGCTACCACTTACCCAACATTGAAGTTTCATTTTCTTAATTCTAGCTAACATGGTGTGGACTTCAATATTAAGAACACTGGTGCACAGATAGAGCCAGAGAAGTCAGATCTCTGCTATTTGGCAACATCTTAAAATTCATTCTAAAGCCAAATTTATCTTTTGGAATTTATGCTATTATGGATAGTTTACCCCAAAATATATCTAATCATGTAGCTGTTTTTTAGTTTTATTTTATTCACTAAATTATTTATTTTTTTATTCATGAGAGACGCAGAGAGAGAGGCAGAGACACAGGCAGAGGGAGAAGCAGGCTCCATGCAGGGAGCCCGATGTGAGACTCAATCCTGGAACTCCGGGATCATGCCCTAAGCCAAAGGCAGACGCTCAACCACTGAGCCAGTCAGGCCAGGCGTCCTAAATTACTTAAAGTCGCTTTAATAATATCAGTTTTAAATATTGTTTAACTAAAATATTTTGAGTAAACATTAGTGTTTCGTTCTTTCAAATTAGTACTTTATTAATAAGTTTCTGTAGTGGTAATCATTTTACAATATATGTGTATCAAATAAGTACTATGTACACCATAAACTTAGTGTTTATCAATTATATCTCAATAAGGCTGGAAAAATAAATTACTATGTATTTTTACAATTTGTAAGTTAAAATAATCATAGAAATAATTCCGACCTTTAAGTTAGTATTAAACTAGTAGAATAGAATTTGAATAGCACCAGTTGTTAAAACACTTAAGGCAGTTTTACTTTAATAAATATCATGGGGCTCCATTTTCTCTCCAAAGTAAGAAATGTTCTAAGCAAATGTAGAGAACAGAAGTACAATAACTGAGATTAAATGAAATGATATAAAGCACATGTGGTGTCTATGAGCACTTATGACTTAATGTGAAATCCTATGGGAAATCATTATTTGTTCTCCAACTAAGGAATAAAACTTAGTCCTGACTATATTAAATTCTTTTTTTTTTTTTTAAATTTATGATAGTCACACACAGAGAGAGAGGCAGAGACACAGGCAGAGGGAGAAGCAGGCTCCATGCACTGGGAGCCCGACGTGGGATTCGATCCTGGGTCTCCAGGATCGTGCCCTGGACTAAAGGCAGGCGCTAAACCTCTGCACCACCCAGGGATCCCCAAGACTATATTAAATTCTAAGGAAGATTCACTGTTTTAACAGTGATTTTGTTTTTAATAGATATTTTCTGGAATATAATTTAAACAAAACTAACTATATCTACATTTGGTTTTACTTATTTTTCTTTTAGGTGTTTCCATTGCTGAAGACTACTTGGAAATAGAAGAAATGGCTAATTGCCTCCCATTCTATGGAGTGACGGACTTAAAAGAAATTCTTAATGCTATATTAAACAAAAATGCAAAAGAAGTTTATGAATGTAGACCTCGAAAAGTGATAAGTTATTTAGAGGTATGCATTATTAGATTATGTAGGTTGGTTAAGTTTTAACATACTTCACTATTTCTTGGTAAGATGGTAAACTTACAAAATAGGAAAATTTCTGTAATGTTTATTATCTGTTTGCAAGAAGAAATACTACTAAAAAAAAGAAAACTCTGTTAAAAATTTCATATCATAGACTGGTTGTAGTAAACCCTATCTTGGATCCTTATTCCGCAGCATTCTGTAAGTCCTTCAAAAGTTTTGACTTGTGGAACTTTCTAGCTTATTGTGGGAGCAATTTAACATTGATCATTTCTAATGACTTAAAAGGAATCTTTTCTTGTGAAAGGGATAGTATAAACTTAAATGAAGGTTGAGGGTAGGGTTTTGTGTATTGAAACTATGTAAGATGAAATATGATTTCAAAATAACCAAGAAAGTGATTGGGATCAGATATAAATATTTTTTATTAATGTTATACCTCTCATTACATTAAATCCATTGTGGATTGATAATTAAGGAATGGAGTCTAGGAAAAAATAACTTCTACAAGATCTACAGAAATACTTCCATTTAAGGTCAAGCTGAGTAAGAAGAATTATAAGTAAATATAGGACAGTAAAGAAAATCCAGTAGGGGGCTAGATATAAAGGACAAGGGAGGAAAGAAATTTAAAAATGGGTAAGTAGTAGTATCACATCCTCTATAGGGTAATAGTTCTAGAAGACCATCAGGTATGGCTGCTAGATGGCAATGATAATAGGAAAGTGGTCCAGATGGAAAACTTGCCAATGGCTAAAGAGTGGGGCAGTGGTAAAAAAAGTGCAGGCAGCAGGTCATATGGTGGTGAAAAGAAGAAAAGAGAAATTGGCTTGTCTCTTTTGTTGGTGGAAGAGACTGACAAAAAATCGGAGAGCAGATGTTCTGAAAGAGCCAAGAAGGAAGATGGGATAACGATATTAGCTTTAGAAAGGAGAAACTGTTCTCTGTTCTCTCAATCAAGAGAAGAGAGGGTAAGTGGAAGTAAAAATATTTTGAGATAAACTTGAGAGAAGTCATGTCTGACACATTTATAAAGGTATAGAAGAAGTTAGCAAATGAGAGTCAAGGGGCTGGGGAGGTATTGGGGATTTGAGTGTAATAGAGAAGATCTGAAAGTAAGAATTATCAGTACCGTAAGAGAAGATTGAGTAGAGAGACTAAGATGTCCAAATGGCATTGAGCACTCCTAAGAGCTAACATTGGTATTGGATCCAGCCAGGACAGTTTGGTGATTTTCCAGCAGTGAATGGTACAATTTATCCAAGCGTAGGGATTAACAGGATGAATATGGTAGGACAAGGGGGTGAGTGAGCACACTGAACCCATAATGTAAATGAGAAATGGTGTTAGATCCTAGATGAATTTAAAGATGAATTAGGTTCTAGTAGGAATCAAAAAGGAATACAGGAAGCTAGTATCCTTAATGTCTTACTATTAGTACCTTAATTAGGGAAAGATGACAAGAAGGGTGCTGGTGGGGCAGAGCAATAAGGAGGGATTGAGATGGTTTAGTTGGAAAGGAGTAGGATGGTTTGAAAGATAATGGGAGAAGGAATGTGGTTAGAATAATATTAGCCTCAAGCTCTTTGAAGTACAATACTTTTTTTAATCTTTTTTTTTTTTTTTAAGATTTTTTTTTATCCATTCATGAGAGACACACAGAGAGAGGCAGAGACACAGGCAGAAGGAGAAGCAGGCTCCTCCAGGGGAATGCGATAAGGGACTTGATCCTGGGACTCCGGGACCATACCCTGAGCCAAAGAAGACGCTCAACCACTGAGCCACCCAGACGTCCCTTTTTAAAATAAATCTTTAAAGAAACCAGCTAAAGAAACCAGCTTTGCTAATACTGTTTACTCCTAAACGTTTAGATTTTCCTATCTCAGAAAACACTATTGTCATACCAAAAATGTAGACATTATTCTTGATTCTGTATCCTTCATAACCAGTTCATCAGCAAGTCTTGCCTCTACCTCCCGTTCATGTTAGGACTTTTTTTTTTTTTTTTTTTTTTTTTTTTAAGAGAAGAAGAGAGAATCTTAAGTGGGCAGGATGACCAGCATGGAGCCCAATGGGAGGCTTGATCTCATGACTCGGAGATCATGGTGAGCCAAAATCAAGAGTCAGACACTTAACTGAGCCACCCAGGTGCCCTGTTGTCAGGAGTCTTTATACCTCCCTCCACCTCCACTGCTGTCACCCTAGTCAAAAACTCACCACCTCACCAGGACTGTAGTGATTGCCTGCAGTACACCCTGCATTTCTCTTCTTGACCTGCCTCAAACCATACTTTAAATGGCGGTGCGACTGATTGTTTTAAAGTATGAGGCAAATATTAGGCTCTTGCTTTCAAACCCTCTGGTTACTTCACCGTGCATTCAGTTTAAAGCCCAAACTGAACCCTATCCTGACGGGTGATCTGGCCCCTACCTAATTCCCTTTCTTAGTTCTCTTTTCCCTTTAGTAGCTGCTATACACATACTGACCCTTCAGTTCTGTTCTACCTGAAATGCTTTTCTTTCCCCATGATCTTTACATGATTTTTTTTTATCTAAATTGAAACTTAAATGTCTCCTTGAGGAAGCTTTTCCTAACCACAAAATCAATATTACGTTGACCAGTTTAATTTTGTGCATTATTACTCATTGAAATTTTTTTGTCTTTTTTTTTTTTTTTTTTTTTTAGAGAAAGTACAAATGGGGCAGAAGGTAGTACGGGACAGAGACAGAGAGAGAGAGAGAATCCCAAGTAGGCTTCACTCCCAGTACAGAGCCCAGCCCCAGGCTTAATACCAGAATTCCATGATCCAGAGATCATGACCTGAGTTGAAATCCAGAGTTGGATGCCCAACCAGCTGAGCCACCTAGGCACCCCCAAATTTTGTCTTTTTATCTGTTTTGTTTCTCTGCACTAGACTATAAATTTCATAAGAGCAAGGATATTGTCTTACTCTCCACGGTATAAAACCTGCAACAGTGACTAACACATAATTTGTGTTTAATATCTGAGTGGATAATAAAACTATAATCTATTTTCTGTCTTCTTTCTTACCAGGAATAACATGGTGTCTGCTTCAAGGTATGTCACAGTAAAATATATGGCTTTCTCTTCACAGGGAGAAGCAGTGCGTCTGTCTAGACAGTTGCCTATGTACTTATCCAAAGAGGACGTCCAAGACATTATCTATAGAATGAAGGACCAATTTGGACATGAAATTAAAGGGTGTGTTCACGGTCGCCCATTTTTTCATCATTTAACACATCTTCCAGAAGCTACCTGATATGTTTAAGGAAATTTGTTACTATTGAAATTGATTTGGTAATAAAATGAGTCACTTTTTAAACCATTTTTGTACTATCATGTGTTATTTTATAAGTGAAGCTTCACTGACTTGTATATTGAAAAAAATTCAAAACCTTAAATAAACTAATGTCTACTATTCATTTTATTCTCAAGAACCAGCCTTCATACTAATTATTGGTTATGAACTCCAAACTGAAAATCCCTAGTATTCTTGAGTGGTTGATTTACTAAGGGCTGTGGACTGAATTGTGTCCCCAGAATTCATCTGTTGAAGTCCAAACCCCCATTGTGACGGAATTTGGAGATGGGACCTTTTTGGAGGTAATTCGGTTACATGAAGTCCTGAGGGCAAGGGCTCCCATGGTGGGATTCGTACCCTTATGAGACATCAGAGCTGCTGCTCAGTCTCTCTCCTTTTCTCCCACCAACTCCCATGTGAGGATACAGAGAGCCAGTGGCCCTTTATAATCTAGGAATAGATCTCTCAACTGACAGCAAATGTGCTGGCACCTTGATAGTGGACTTCTAGCCTCCAGAACTGTGAGAAAATAAATGTGTCAGCCACCCAGCCTTGAGTGGACTAATAGGCTGGTTCCACCTGCACAGAGAAGTCCGAGACGAGCTGGCATATGTGACAGAAGTTGTCCCTGTTGTTTAAAGTAGGCTGAAAAGACGGAGAAAGTGAGAAAATGAAGTTTAGGGGAAGAAGAAAGCTTGGCTTTCAAAATCCTGCCATTCATCTCTATTTTGGGGTAACCATTTAGTAATTGCTGTCTCGTACATGGAAATTATTGAGCATTGGGGTCAACATTTGGCAGAGAAAATGGGAAAATCCAGAGACTTAACATGAATGTTAAGATGACTGTGTGCTTTAGAAAACTAGGTCCCACACACAAAACATTTGATTTACAAAACGTTGAAACATTTTTATTGGATATATTTGTTTTATAAAGTAAGATTTGTTATACTGGATACAGTATCTCCACACTCATTACCATCTCCCATAATTCTCAAGTCTTTAACTCTTAAGACCCTTGTGTTAAGAGGTACAAACATACCAGAAATTCTGCCGTAAGCCAGGCCTTTTTTCCTGCCATCGTGATCCTCTTACCCATAACCTAAATACTGTATTTTTTCCGTTATCCCCTTTGAGAGTTTGGGGCCCGTCTCTGGGAGACATTACCGAGAGTAATACTTTTTAAAATACTGGGTAAATTGAGGAAGGAGATGCAGAAGGTGATGAAGAAGATGCAGAAGATGATGAAGTTTGCATCATACATTTGTACCAGCCCTAAGCAAGATTTAGGACTCCTTTTCTAGCTGATGAAGTCCATTGTTGTAAGGGACCCTACAACGGCTTCTAAGACAAGCTTACTTCACTGTTTCTTTGCTGCCTTCGCTTGACCCAATCAGGCTAGTAGTAGTAACGACGGTGGGTATTTACCACCCACCTGCTGGATACACTACGCACTTAGGTATCTCGTATGATCTCATTTAATCCTAACAAATTTAAGATTGTAGGTACTATTATCATTGTTCTGTGCTGCCACGAGAAATAGGCCCTAAAGCGTCATTAAGGTCAACAAAAGTATTTTGGGGAAAAGAGGACAAAACACTCCGGCGCCCCTGTAAGGAAAGAGCTCAACGTGAGCCGCAGCTGCAGCGATTTTGTAAGGCGGACTGCAGGGTGGGGTCGCGGCGGCTTCCCCGAGGCCCCGCCCCCGGCCCCCACAAGCCCTTGCAGCCGCGGCGGCCCCACAGGACAGAAGGACTGGAGCGGGCCGCAGAGACTTCTGGGAGGTGGTCTGCTAGTGGGGTCGCTGAGGCCCCGCCTCCTTCCCCTGGGCGCCGCAGAAGCCCCGCCCCGCCGAGGCCCCGCCCCCAGCCCCCACAAGCCCTTGCAGCCGCCGCAGTGACTGCGCAGAATGGCTGGAGCCGGCGACGGCGAAGCCCCAGCGCCGGGGATGGAGGTAACGGCCGCTGCAGCTCCGGGAGGGGGCCCTGGGCCGGAAGGGCGAGGGGAGGCGAGGGAGGCCGAGGGGTCCACCTGCGTGGCGCGCTTTTCTTGTGGGTCGGGGCCCAGCCGGCCCCAGGGTGGGCCCTCCGAGAGCCCGGGACCCGGCCCGGCCCGCGTGGCGGGGTGTTGCGGCCCGTCAGGGCCCCGGGGCTCCCACCCGGAGGCGGTGGCCGGGGCTCCAGCAAAAGGGTGGACGCGCCGTGTCTGTGGGGCCGCCAGGTGTCGGCCGAGGTTCGTGAGGTGAATTCGAGTCGCCGCGTTGGTCGTGGCCGGCGGCGGGGGGGCGGGGAGGGGGAGTTGGTGCCCCGGGGGTGCCCCCTGCGCCCCAGAGCCGCCGAGTCACACACACGAGCGCTTCGGGATCGGCCTCGGGCCCACGGACGAGCCGTTGCTCCGCCCCTTCTGTTCCCAACGTCCTTACGCAGAACAAAGGTAAGTCGCGGGGTTGCGAGCCCGCCTCCCCGCCCAGGCAAGAAATGACCTGCGGGCGCCTGACGCTCCTTGACGAGGACGAGCCGTGAGGGCCGCGCCGCTGCCTCCTCCGTCGGCGACCTCCGGTCGATGCCCTTCTGCCTGAACCCCTGTCATCTTGGAGATCTCCGCTGTTTCCAGCGCTCGCGGCTGCCCCGGGACGGTTTCCTCCGCGTGTTCCTCCTCAGGCCGCCACAGACGGATGTCAAGGCCGTTTGTCCAGGTTTTGAGGTCCCGTCCCCGTGGTTACCACGTGGGAGCCACCGCCCGTGCTCACACCGGAACTCCCCCGCGATCCCACACCCGCGGCTTCGAGCTCATGGTTCCCTCCTCCCTGCAGTGAAGCTGCCAACTGGACCCCCGAGTGCACCCTCGCTTCGGACTCTACTTTGGTCTCTCCCTTGTCTTGTCTTGTCTTGAGTATTCATTAGCAGGACCTGCAATAACCTCCTTTCAGCTGATCGTTACTACATTGCTCTTGACCATATTTAGTCTCCTCTGATGATGCCATTTGTCCCATAAAATCTTTGAGACTAATGGGTGTCAGGGGTGGGGCTGGGGGGGTTAGATTTCTCCTACTCTACTCAGATTGGACTAGAAACCCCTGAAACAAAGCCCTCCATGTCTGCTTCAGCCGAGCGTTCATCTCTTCGTTTATCCGGTGACATTCACGGAGTGTCACAGTGCTGAGCGCAGGCCACAAAGAAGACATTCCTTGCAGGGAAACGTGGTGAATGCGACGAGGACATGTAGTATGTGTTCTGGAAGCACAAGGAGGCACCACTCTGACTTGGGGGAACCTGTGGAAGACTCTAGAAAGCTGAGCCTTGATAAGGAATTACCTGCGAGAAGAAAGGGAAGAAGGGTATTTCAGGAAGGTGCAATAGCATGCGTCCCAGCGGTGATGAATCCAGGAATCCCGATGACTCCACGAATCCCAATGAATCCAGAAATCGACACCATTGGATCTTGAAGAGTGAATGTTGATGGGATCAGAACAGACAGTACCTTGTTCACGAAGGTCTCAGGCCACTAAGGAGTAGGGAAGTTTTATCATGAAGACTGTGGAAAGCCATTAAAGCTTTTAGGCCAGGACATAGCAGTAAGGTTTGGAAGACTCTAGCCAAGTTAAAAGCAGATAGAGGAAGTTAGCGGGTGAGGTAAGAATTCAGACAGTTTGATCCAAAGGGAAAGAGATAAAGGCTCGGTGGTAACAAATAGAATCTCTTTGACAGATATTGAGGCACCCATAGCCTTTGGGGTTTTCAGTTTAGATCCTCTGAGATGACGCTGTAATAGAATCAAAGTGGAAAAGAAGTCTCTCACTTGGCTAACTTATGGTGATAACAGGTTACTACAAGAATGGAGGCTCGTTTGCCCCGCCCCTGCTAAGAAGTCCATATATTTGCAGCTAATCCTTTTGACTTCTCACAGACTAGGAAAATCTTTCATTATCTTCTTAAATTATTAAATCAGATGTTTACGTCATAATCTAGGCTTGTATCTAGGCTTGTACCTTTTGGAAACCAGCCTAAAGTTTGTAGCTGTTCCTTAAATGTAATAGTTTTATTTATAAAAGACTTCAATATTCAGATATGATTTCCTAGATAATATTTACATTCAGATGCTTAGCAAGACAAAATAATGGCTGGCAAATTAAAAATTACCTTTAATGTTGAATTGATTTGATTTTTAACTTTCTCGTAGGCATTTTATGTTTTATAATTTAGATCATAGAAATGAGTAATGAGTTAAGAAGAAGGAAGCAAGAAATTGTGAATGGATTGAACATATTTTTGGAAGAAAATGGTATGCTCTCAAAAGTTAATTTTATTTATTTAAAAAGGACATTTTTGGTTTTAACTTTGCTTTCATTTTATCCAAAGACATTGGTGAATAACAACAAGTTAACTTGCAAGAGAGTGATGTTGTCCTGCCCAAAAATATATTTTAAGTAATTCACTAATAGTAATAGCAAAAAACATTTCCATGTGTCTTTATATATAAATAGCTAAATGTACATAAGGTACTTATCTATTTTCAAGTTCTTTGCATTTTGGGAGGTCTGTCTTCTTAGCTTCTCTCGTTCTATAAAAAATTGTCATAGTCATGTTCCCACTTACATGGTGATGATCTTTGATGTCTCAGATATAAACAAGAATTCTACTCCACACATGTAGTTTCTAACTTATCAAAGATTCTATAGGGACAGTCCAATTTTACCTATTTTTTCTGCTTAAAACCAAAATTAAATGCAGTACTTCTCTGCTTCAAAGTCGGAAGAAGGCTACTTCATGTTTTCTAGGTTTTTTCAGATGAGAGGTTTGAGGATACCCTGTGTATACTAGTGTGTGAACATGGTCAAAGTCCCCACTTACCAAAACTGTTATGTGCATATGAACTTCTTGGGCATCTTGATAAAACACGTCGGATTCAGTAGTTCTGAGGTAGGATCTGGCATTCTGCATTTCCAACATCTCTATTGGTTTGGAAACCACATTGGGTTAACAAGAGTGCACATAATCCTTTGACCAAATACTAGGTTCTTAAAATAGAATACAGATACATTTTTAATATAAACATACTGAAAATCAAATCATCAGAATTATGAGTCTGTTTATGGTTCTCTGTTGTTAGTTTTCATTGGGAAGTTATATTTGAGTTTTCCTATGGACACCATTCTTTATATAAGAAGTTGGATTTAGGGACACCTGGGTAGCTCGGTCATTTGAGCCTCTGACTTTTGATTTTGATTCAGGTCATGATCTCAGGGTTCTGAGATTGAACCCTAGAGCCCTGCATTGGGCTCCACTCAGCAGGGAATCTGCTTCTGTCCCTCTCTTTCCGCCCCTCGCATGCACTCTTTCTTTCTAAAAAATAAATAAATCTTAAAACAAAAATGTTGGATTTATTATTCTTGAGAATGTTACTGAGGTAGCCAACTCCAGAATGGCTACCATTTATTCTTACCTTCTTGTACCCCCCAGACATTCCCCCATTAAGAGGTGGAAACTTTTCCTCTACTTCCTTGAGTCTGGGCTAGTTTGTGGTCATTTTGAACATTAGATTATAACAGAAGTGACACTATATGCCTTCCATGATGAAGTCCTGGGAGCTTTGCAGCTTTCCTCCTGTCTCTCTTGAAATAATTTCTCAGGGTAAGTCAGTCACCTCGTAAGAAGCCATTCTACCTTGAGTCTCTTAAAAGAAAGCACAAGCTACCTAGGTGGAGAAAGCTGCTTGGCTACTGTTCCCAGTTGTTCAGCCATCCTGAACTCAGATGCCAGAGATCAAGGGAAGATGCCTTCAGATGACTTTAGCCTTAGTTGCCATCTGTTATGACTATGAAATACCCTCAGTGAGAGCTGCCCAGCTGAGCTCATCAATCTCCATGACCATGAAAGATAAATTGTTGAACCACTAAGTTTTGACATGATTATTATACAGAGATAGAAAAATAGAACACTTACATCATGCCAGTTTGAGAAGGTTTATTACTAAAATGTCATATGATCTTTGAGAAAATGATCACCATAAAAGTCACAAATTTATCTGAAATTTTCCTACAAAAATGTAGTCTTTTTTAATATAAATTTATGAAATGTCTAGCATTTTTTTCCTTTTTAAAAAAGAGTATTTTAGAGTGTGTGTGAGCAGAGAGGAGGGGCAAAAAGAGAGGGAGAGAAGCAGACTCCTCACTGAGTGTAGAGCCCAAGTTGGGGCTCAATTCCATGACCTGAGCTGAGATGATGACCTGAACTGAAATCAAGAAGATGGCTAACCAACTCAGCCACCCAGGAGCCCTGCATTTTATTTTCTTCTCATAACGTCTAGCATTAAAAAATTTCTTTTTAAGTTGTTTTATGATCATGCTTTTGAGACTGGAGATAATATTACATTTGAGGATTATTTGAAGATCTGATTTTCGACTCTTCCACATAATCACTAGAATGTTCTAGTCTCACCCTCCATGTTGTCATCTATCCATGGATCAAACTATGAGGGAGAAAGAGACTAATAATTTTTATTGAATATTAACTTTTGTTTTATATTTGATTCATGCTATGGTTTGTCTAGATATTGCCCTCACCCCCCACCCTCCAATAATAGTTTCTTAAGGGCAGTCTCCTCTGGGCTTTTTACCTCTTTCATAAAGAATGATTTTAGTGACACTTGAAAACTTACTCAAATTTATTCACTCCATTTTTACCAAACATCTCTCAAAAACCACAGTGGGGAATTTAAGACACGGAGAGATTCAAAATTAAATAAAGCGCAATCTCTGCCTTCAGGAAGGAAGGTTTGGTCCATTAAAGAGAGTAGTCCACAAATACCCCTGATAGAGAAGAATAAAAATGCAGAGAGGTTCAGAATAAAAGAAAGCCACACCAGAGGGGTGATCAGCTTTTGAGGAACATTGGGCAGCTGGGCTGGAGGGCTGGGAATTTTTTTGTTTGCATGTTTTTGTTCATTTTTTCACACCATTTTTAACAAAATATTTTTATATCTCTTCATCAAAGGTTATATTACGTGGAGTGTATTTTTTAAAATTTTTTATTTAATTTATTTAAACTTAAAAAACATAGTTCACCCACCCCCAGCCTCTATGACCACCAATTTACAATCTGTATCAGTTTGTTTTTTAGAGTCTACATGTAAGAGATCAGAGATTGACTATTTCCCTTGGCATCATACCCTGTAGGTCTACCTATGTTGTTGCAAATAGCAAATGTCACAAATGTTTTCTATGGCTAAATAATATTCATATATATATATGTATATATATATAGTTTTTTATCCATTCATCAGTAAGCATGTAGGTTGTTTCCATATTTTGGCTATTGTAAATAATGCTACAGTGAATATGGGGGTGCATATATCTTTTCAAACTAGTGTTTGGTGTTTTTTTTTTTATGGGTAGTGTTTTTTTTTTTTTTTTGATAAATACTTGAAATGGAGATTGATTGCTGGACCATATCATAGTTTATTTTTATTTTTTTAAGAACCCTCTATATAGTTTTACATGGTGGTATTACCGATTTACATTCCCATGAACAGTATACAAGGGTTCCCTTTTCTTCATATCCTTGCCTATGCTTATATTTCTTGTCTGTTTGACAATAACCATTCTAACGTGTGAAGTGATATGTCATTGTGGTTTTTATTTACATTTTTCTGATGATTAATGATGTTGAGCATCTTTTCATGTACATGTGAGCATTTGTGTGTCTTCTTTGGAAAAATGTCTGTTCAGGTACATTTTTTTAATTGGTTTGTTTGATTTTTTTTGAAGGAAAAGAAAGTTGAAACGGTACAGAAAGGGTGACTTGAACACTGTTTATTTCCAAAAAAGGTTTGCAGTGGATTACAATTAAAGAACAAAAATGAGATCAAAACCATTGACATAGAAAAAGACATTCAAATTAAATAGTAAAAGAAAGAGAAAGTGAAAGAATACAGAAAAAGATCAGATGAAAATGTTCTCTGGGTGGAGAGCAACAGCCAGAGTCAATAGGAAGAAAGGAAGAAGCCCTAGGTTTGGAGGGAATCTGTGCTGGATCACCACAAAGTTCTTCCTTCATTTTCTCCTTCTCACTCATACCTTATAGGATTCTCAATCCCAGTGCCTGGACAGCCGCCTCCTCCTTCTTCTTCTTCTCCTCCTTCTTCTCCTCCTTCTTCTCCTCCTTCTTCTCCTCCTCCTCCTCCTCCTCCTCCTCCTCCTTCTCCTCCTTCTTCTCCTCCTCCTCCTTCTTCTCCTCCTCCTCCTCCTCCTCCTCCTCCTTCTCCTCCTCCTTCTCCTCCTCCTCCTCCTCCTGCTCCTCCTCCTTCTTCTCCCCCTCCTCCTCCTCCTCCTCCTCCTCCTCCTCCTTCTCCTCCTCCTTCTCCTCCTCCTTCTTCTTCTCCCCCTCCTCCTCCTTCTCCCCCTCCTCCTCCTCCTCCTTCTCCTCCTCCTCCTCCTCCTCCTCCTTCTCCTCCTTCTTCTCCTCCTCCTCCTCCTCCTCCTCCTCCTCCTCCTCCTCCTCCTCCTTCTCCTCCTCCTCCTCCTTCTCCTCCTCCTCCTCCTCCTCCTCCTCCTCCTCCTCCTCCTCCTTCTCCTCCTCCTCCTCCTCCTCCTCCTCCTCCTCCTCCTTCTCCTCCTCCTCCTCCTCCTTCTTCTTCTCCCCCTCCTCCTCCTCCTCCTCCTCCTCCTTCTCCTCCTCCTCCTTCTTCTTCTCCCCCTCCTCCTCCTCCTTCCTCCTCCTCCTACCTCCTTTTTTCTTCCAAAACAGTGACGTAAATCCTAAACCCTAGCACTTGTGTTTTTAATTCATTCAATGACTTAGTATTAAAGTCACTAAGTAGTGTAATTTTTCTTATGTATAGTTTTACTTCTGCTTATCTTTCTTACCTAGCATGGTGCCTAACGCAGAAGGCAGTCTGTAATTCTCTGTATATTTGAATTATTTAGCACTTTTTCCCTTTAATTCCTAATGTGCAAATATTGACTAACCAATACTGCTCTTACTCTCCATCCAAAGGAGAGTCACAAGAAATAAGATTAGAAATTCATTTGGAAACAAATTTTCTAGAGTGCTGGATAGCAGGTTAAAGATTTTCAACATTAGTAACAGCAGCTAAAGGGTTTTAAGCAGGAAAACAACATAATCCGAACGGTGCATTAGGAATATTAGTTTAAAACATGTTGAAAATGAATTGGAAGGAATAAGGAAGGTGAGTTGAAAAAAATCACACTGCTAAAATTCCATTTGTGTTATGTCTAAGTGTCTTAGTCATCTTATGTTCATTGTGTTCATTCAACATAGAAGTTTCTTTAGAAGAGTTTGAAGAAAAATTTGACATTCTTGATGTATAAAAATATGTTATTTCTAAACTTAAATTCAGTCAAAGTAAATTTTAAAGTATATATTTTTATTTTCCATTCTAATATTTGCCGTAAAATGTGTTCATTTAGTGACTTTGGACAATGCTCAAACCATACTTAACAAGAACGTTGAGTTTATGGTGCATGTGGACAAAAAGATGCTTTAGGTTTATTTAATTTGTCTTGATTTTCATAACAGCAAATATTCTGATGTTTTGCCTGAGGGAATGTGTATATTTTGTTATCCTCTGTAGACTTTGTGGGTTCTGTGTTCTTATTGCTGTCTCTATACTTTCTCCTGCGTTCCACAGGGGCCTAAATATTTCCAGATAACCTCTTGTTTGTTCTTTCTTTCCCAACCACGAATTACACTTCCTTTTTCTTAATTTGATTGATCTTGGCCAAGTGTTAAAATGAATTAGATTGAAAGGAATTTATATCAATCTGAAGGATAAAAAGATACATTCTGTCATAAAGGGGGGGAAAACTATGATGTCAATGACTTAGGATATTTATATTTTAAGATGAATCAGTTGCCCTGAAATTAATCTCTAAATTATTTTATTTCAGGCAACCTAGGGATATACATTTTGGGGAAAAAGTGCCTACTCTCATATATGTTAAGATTGGTCCTAATATTACATTTTTCTTTTCCCCAAAGGAGGAAGAAACAAACTATAAGTGAAGATGGTAGTTCAAAAGAAGCACATGATATGTCAGTGAAATATATAAATTTCTTTAAAATTTATGACTTTTAGTCAAATATAAGACATCAGTGTCCTATATTTAAGAATCATTAGTACAGTATGATGTAAGACTATGGGCCTTGAGTTGGAAAGCTTCAGGATTAAAGTCCAGCTTTATCCTTTACGAGCTCTCTTATGATAGATTGTTAACTTCTGTGTGCCACCTCTGTGTGGAATGGGGATAGTATTTACTTTGCCAATTTTTTATAAAGACAAAATGAGGGAAAACATAAAGCAACTAGTACGATACCTAGGACACAGTAGATATTCAGTGAATACTAGTTCCCATCCCTTATCTCTTTTCACCTATTTCTTAAGAGAGTATTATAGTTAAAAAACAAAATATTTTATTTTTTTGCCCACCTGCCCCTACCTGCTTGCTTGCTTCCTTCCTTTGTTTTATTATTTTTTTTTTAAACGAAGTATTTTTAAAATGTTTAATCTGTCATTGTACACCTAACAAATATACATCATTTTTGGTAAGTTACTCATCATGACAGTATCGTAGTCATTAGATGCTGACAATAATTTGATCCTGTGAATTTACAGTTAATGTTCTACTAAGCTAAAGAAGGCTCCTATGTAGTTAAATATAATTTACTTTTTCTTTGACGCTTGCTGTAGTACATGGATATTTTTAGTCTGATTATCTCTAATTCTTCAAAGAAAAGAATATGAACATTTTGAAGTTCCAGCTCAGGCAATTCTGGAAAACTTTTTAATTTCTTTATCCTTCTCAAATTCTTCTCTTACTCCTAACTCCATTTTAGAAACAGATTGCATCAAGTCTCAATGACAAAAGTATCTTTCTAAGGCAGATCTGAAACCATTGTCACTGTAATACCTACTTGGGGTGGGTATGTTTTACATATTCCTGGGGGCAAATCAACAATTTAATTGACAAAAGCTTATTCCAGCTTCTCCTTGTTTTGAAAAACTTGATCTTTATTTCAACAAAATGCTTTAATTGGGTGACAGTGTTGAAGAATTTAGAAGTTATATTTATCCCAGAGATTTTACCACATCTTCTTTGGAACTCAGAATTGAATGAAGTAGAAAAGTGAGAGTAGGGACTAAAGCTCTCCAATGGTTTAGAGTAATAATAAAATAGTTAAAATTCATTCAAAACTTACTCTTTACTAGATACTATTCTAAGTCTTTCATATATGTTAATTCATTTAGAGAACTAGACTTTGCCTGAATTTTAAGCTCAGTTTGTAGGTGACTTGAAATGAAAATGAGGACTTCTTAAAAAAAAAAAAAAAAAAGGCATCATCACAAACCTATTTTTCCATCTGCTTCCATCTTTTCTTTGACATACACGTTGTATATAATTCATCTTCTATGTTGCCTTCCTCGTCTTTGTGTGCGCTGCTCTGCTTCTATGTTCACATCCTCTCTCTGCCTTACGTCAAAATTAATGTTAATTCTTGAGAATTAACTCTTGGTCTCCTTGAGCAAATGGAGCATTCTGTCCTTAATGTACATATTGTATGTCTTGTACATATTTTACCATCCATGCCACCTCACCTGCTTTCACATTATACACTTCTTTATATATAGTTCCTCTCTCTAAATACATACTTTTCTTCTTTTTTTTTACATGACCATACTTTTTTCCTACTGTATAAAATTGTATAGATTTCTAAATAGGTCGCTATTCTTTATTTCATATATAATTTTATAATGTATACAATATAAATTAATTATGTCTCTGTCATCCCTACTAGATTTTGACACCTGAAGGGCAAGGCCATCTTTTATCTTTTATAGGCTTTGCAATATCCTGGTACATTGGAACCTGATGTGGGACTCAATCCCGGGTCTCCAGGATCAGGCCCTGGGCTGATGGCAGATGCTAAACCGCTGAGCCACCCGGGCTGCCCACCAGGAGTGTTTTATTTTTTTTTATTTTTTTATTTTTTATTTTTTATTTTTTATTTATTTATGATAGTCACAGAGAGAGAGAGAGAGAGGCAGAGACATAGGCAGAAGGAGAAGCAGGCTCCATGCACCGGGAGCCCGATGTGGAACTCGATCCCGGGTCTCCAGGATCATGCCCTGGGCCAAAGGCAGGCGCCAAACCGCTGCGCCACCCAGGGATCCCACCAGGAGTGTTTTAGATGCTTAAATGTTTAGATGAAATAGCAGAGAACAAATTATACCAAAGCTCTGGCCTTTAGAGACCCCTTATTCTGTTCTTAATGGTTGTCTTAAGTGATGAAAACTTGCTAACCTAGCTTCTTCAAATACAGAAAATATCCATTCATGAAGCAGAGTTTTTTCTATTTTTTGTGAAGTACTTCACTTATGTTACTTTACATATTAATCTGAACTATTATATTCTAAATGTTAATCTGAATTAATGCTGTTATATTCCATTTTTTTTATAGTGTAAGAACACCTCAAAAGTGTCCCTCAGGAGTATTTCATCAATGACAGATGAAGAGGTTAGGATTAAATTAACTAAGAAGTTTGTCAATTTTTAGGGAACAAATGACAAGAAAGTAAAATTTTACCACTAATTAATTATTAATAATTTATTGGTGATTTTATTAATAATTCTATTCAATTAATAAAATAATTTTATAAGAATGCTACTGTCCTGACATTCTTTTAGAATCTCAAGTGATTTCCTTGTATTTCATACATGTCTGTGTAAATAGTATTGTATATATCACAAAATGAGAACAGCCTTAGGCTGTATGTGTATACAGTTGAGAGGGGGTTTATTTACTATTGCCTGGTGGCACTTCAGTTAGGCTGGTAGAAATTCTCTTCAACTTTATATTTATTATGGACTAATTCAGACTTACCAGAAAATAATAGACTATCTTATGCTCACCCTCTGGGCTTACTAAAGCGTATTTTCCTTAAATTCAGGGATCTAAAGTGTGGTACATGGCTCAGCAGCATTAACATCACCTGGGAGTTTATTAGAAAAGAATAAGAATAAGAATAAGAATCTCAGTACCACCCCCAGGCCCAGTCCTATTGAATCTCATCTGTATTTTGACAAAATTCCCAAGCTATTTGAAATTTTGTTGTAAATCACTTTTAAAAGGGAGCTATGTATCCAACAAAACTTCCTCCCATCTCCCATGCTATTCACCTCCCTCTCTCACAATATAGTAGCTGTTCTAAAGTTGATATATATCCTTTTTTGTCCATAGTTTAATAAATTTTTGTCACATAGGCTTGAATCCTTAATTACACACATATGCACACATACTTTTAAACTGTATATGAATCTATAAATGCAGGGTTTTTTCACTTAAAACTTTTTTTAAAGATTTTTATTTATTTATTCATGAGATAGATGTAGAGACCCAGGCAGAGGGAGAAGCAGGCTGGATCCCGGGTCTCCAGGATCACACCCTGGGCCAAAGGCAGCGCCAAACCGCTGAACCACTCGGGCTGCCCTTAAAACTGTTTTTGAAGTTTATCCATTTTAGTCCAGAAATTCTTACTTGCCCCAGTGCTACCAAGATTTTTCTCACATTTTCTTTTAACAGTGTTTCCACTTTGCTTTTCCTACTTGTCAGAGGTACCAGACAATGAAGATTATTTTATTGAGGGTATTGCAGTAGTGACAGTAATCATTAGGAACATCTCAAAAGAAAAAAAAAAGGAACATTTCAAAAGAAGGGGACTTGAATTTTATAAGGGCAGATAAACAAGGAGGTTACGATCACTGAGGAAGGGTAGGAGTGGGTCATATCTAGGAATATGTTAGAGCTGAGTAGTCCTTCATAGTTCTGGGAACACAAAAAGGTGGAGGGAGTTTTCAACTACCATTACTTTCAGGGAACACAGGGTTCAGATAAAGTTCAACATTGTTACGGTTAAAGATCGAATTCATCTAGAATTTATTTTGTATATATTCAAATATTTTTGTATCGTATAGATTATCAGTTTTCAGTTACCCTGAGATATTTATTGTTACCGAGGTACATCCTTTCTCCACTGATTTTTGAATTCCCTATTCTGTTTCACTGGTTGTCTCAGAGTTAGTACACAGTTTCTAATATAGTTTTTTTGTTTGTTTGTTTGTTTTAATGATAGTCACACAGAGAGAGAGAGAGAGAGGCAGAGACACAGGCAGAGGGAGAAACAGGCTCCATGCACCGGGAGCCCGACGTGGGACTCGATCCCGGGTCTCCAGGATCGCGCCCTGGGTCAAAGGCAGGCGCCAAACCGCTGCTCCACCCAGGGATCCCTAGTTTTTAAAAATAAATCTATTGTAAATGTTCTTGAAAAGAGTATCATTTGTTGAGCACAGATTTACACACAAACACCCTTTCATTAGGTCAGATCAAGCTCATTAATTGTGTTATTAACACAAACATCCATGAACATTTTTTATTAGTTGTTGAGTACTAAAAGAGGATGTTAAAACCTTTCACTGTGATAATGGATGCTTTCACTTCTCGTTCCAATGGAATTTTTTTGTTTGTTTTGTACTAACTTGAAAGTTATACTCTGTTTTTGTTTTGATTTATTCCTCTGAAGTGCCTAAGGATCATCCACATTGAGATATATAGTAAGCTCTGTATATGGCTCAGAACAGAGGATAGAGCTGGAAATGCAGACTTGTAATAATAATATAGGTGAAGTCTCTGATATAGAGAAGTTATTCAGAGAGCATACTAAGAGGAAGAAGATTTAGAATTGCATGTATTTATACATTTATTTGGAAAATAATAATGGAATCCTGATAGCACTATTATTTTAAGGAACAGGATGAGCCCATAAAGATTATTGAGAAGAGGCAGCCAAAGAGATTTTATCTAGGCAGGGGAGGTGAGCAATAGTGGTCTTAGAAGCCAAGGGAAATGATAATTTCAGGAAGGAGGGAAAAGTCAGTATTAAATGTTTAAGAGAGGTCAAAATAAAACAAGGATCACAAAATATTCTTTAGTTTTAGCAGTTTAGGAGATCATTGGGGAACTTACCAAGAGCATAGTCAGTAGAGCAGAAAGAAAAGGTATCTTACAGTGAGTTGAGAAGTTCATGAGGAAACAGAGAAGAGTGTACACATAAAGTATAATATAATGAGAGGGTGAAGCCAAAGTGGGATATGAAGCCAAGTGAGAATTTTTTTTTTTATTTTTTATTTTTTTTTATGATAGTCACAGAGAGAGAGAGAGAGGCAGAGACACAGGCGGAGGGAGAAGCAGGCTCCATGCACCGGGAGCCTGATGTGGGATTCGATCTCGGGTCTCCAGGATCGTGCCCTGGGCCAAAGGCAGGCGCCAAACCGCTGCGCCACCAGGGATCCTGAGAATTTTTTTTAAATACGTAAAAAAAAAAAAAAAAAAAAAACCCTTTGAACATGTTTATATATTAGAAAAGAGATGTAGAGAAGAATGGGTAAAGGTGCAGAAGAGGGAGAATCATTAATAGAATGAGATAGATATGAGATCCAACAGGATAGGGGGAAGTGAAGATAGGAGCTGATGGGAATGGAGTAGTGAGGACCACAGAGTGATGTGTATCATTCAGTACTTTGGGGAAACATTTTAATTGCTTGTAGAAGAAGAATAGATTTCAGCTGCTTTTCCTCATTTTCTTCATGTCTATCTAGCCTCTGGAGTACTTTATTTCTGGTTGTAAGGAATGGAGACTTCCTTTAGACTTCAGTCATGTAGTGTTCCAAGAAATCCGGATATTCTTCTCAATTAGGTTATGATTCAATGCCCATGTATCCATGAACATGAAAGCTATATTAGTTCTAGGTGATACCATTTATTGATTTTTCTTTGTGGAGAACTGGGGCTTATATATATATATAATATATATTAATATATTTTATATATATATTATAAACCCCTGCTTCCGAGGCTTAGGGAATCTAGCTGAGCTCCCAGTGTTTTATTATCACATATATTTCATGTCAGAACGATCTGTGTTTTACTTGGAGAATTTAATTCAGGGAATTTATAGGACTCTGTAATGTATCTACATCATATCTGCAGTGTCAGTTTTGCATATTGTACCTTTTCCAATTTGAATTTTTTTTTTAATATGGCAAGGAAAAGGAGGCAGAATAGAAGCTGGTCTGTGTTGTCTATGTCACCTTCTTCAGTTAATCATCTGAAACAAACAGACTTTTTTTTTTTTTTTTAATTTTTTTTTATTATTTATTTATGATAGTCACAGAGAGAGAGAGAGAGAGAGAGGCAGAGGGAGAAGCAGGCTCCATGCACTGGGAGCCCGACGTGGGACTCGATCCCGGGTCTCCAGGATCGCGCCCTGGACCAAAGGCAGGCGCCCAACCGCTGCGCCACCCAGGGATCCCCCCAAACAGACTTTTTTGGTTCATCTTCTTACTCTAAGCATATCTAAAAAGTTTCTTACATAGTTTTCATAAGCCAGTTTTCATTCTGAGCTAACTTCGTTGACTCAGTTATTACAGATTAGTAGTATCATTGCTGTAAATCTGAGCGATTTACAAGGTACTTTCCTATGTATCAGCTTAATCATTCTGTTTCATATTCACTGAATATGAAATATTCATATAGATTCTTGGGAAGTACTAACATGTTTCCTAAGCCACCACATTATTTATTTTCATTGAGATCATTGGTGACTGTATTGTCAGAAGTGGGATAATAAGCAGTTATTGACCATCCACTCTTGATCCATAATTTGTTCAAGGGTCTTTGACCATGGATTCAAGCCTGTTTTATAATAATTTTGATATATTTTTTCTATGGTCCAAGCTGTGTGTGTTTTCCTTTAACTATTACCCTTTCTTATCCCTGTTATCCGTGTGTCTACAGTCTTTTTTATTCATTTATTACCCTCTTGGCTATCACCTTCATTCTCTCTCCTTTCTAACCTGTTATCATAAAAGTATTATCTGTATTTGCTTCTATACTTTTTAACCACCTATTTGTTTTTTAGATTAATTTATTTGGATTGCTATTTATTTTAGATGAAGTGGAAATTCAAAACAAGGGAAAAGTTTATCTAAATTCCTACCAGACCTCATTTCTGTTCTTTTAGTCTTTTTATTTTCTGTGTACATATACAGTATTCATGAAATTAGGATAGTATTAAACATGGTAGTCTATGTCTTCCTTTACTTATCAGTAATCATGAACACATTTTCATATCAGTATTTATAGATTTGTCTCACCATCTTAATCATAGCCTAGTGTATCATATGGATTTGCTTGAACTTATTTAAGCAGTATTGAGTTGGATTTTTGTTTGCTTCCAGTTATTTCTCTACATTATAAACAATGTAGCCCACAAACATTTTTACAAAAATGTATGCCTGTTAGTTTATTTGCTTAGGATAAATTCATAAGATGTGAAATTTTTACATCTAAGAATATGACTTTTTCAAAAAGCTATTTTATATATCACCACATTTACCCCCATAAAAGATGGTGGTAGTTAACTCTCATATCAGGAATAATTGTCAGTGGAGATTTTATCACACCTTTGCCAGTACCAGTTATCTTTGCTCATCAGGCATGCAAAATACCTTCCTATTATTTTAGTATGCATTTTATTGATTACTAGTAAAGTTGAAAATATTTTCATATGTTAATTGAGCATTCTGTTTCTTCTCTTGTAAATACCCTATTCTGTTTTTTTCACCAGTTTTTTTTTTTCTATTTAGAGTATCAGTAGTTTTATTATTTGTGAAACTCCTATGTTGGAGAGAGTAAAACTTTGTTCTACATGTTGAAAACAATATTACTAGTTTATTAGGTATATTTAACTTGGTGGTGGTGTGTTTTACCATGTAGATGTTTTGGATTTTATGTAACCAAATATATTAGAGGCCTTTTTAGGGGTAGTTTTTTTTTTTCTCTTGATATCCTAATGCAAATAATCACAATTAAAAATTATATAAATTGTTATTACTTTCTTCTGATACTTAAAAATTATATTTTTAAGATTATATTTATTTGAGAGAGAAAACACAAGCAGGGGAGGGGCAGAGGGAGAGGGACAAGCAGACTCCTTGCTGAGCAGGGACCCAGATGCAGGGCTAGATCCTAGACCTTGAGAGCGGCACCTTGAGCAAAAGTCAGATGCTTAACCCACTGAGCCACCCAGGAGCCCCCTGATACTTTTACATTTTTAATGAAAATCTTTAACTATGAAAATTTATTTGGTATGAAAAGTGATATGGATATCTACTTTTTTCTAAAATGTTAGCCAGTTGTCTCTCAAACTTAATAAATAATCCATGTTTACCTGAAATGCTGTCTTGATCATATGCTAAGTTACTATGCATTCAAGCATGTTAGCTCTATACTCTTGACTAAATTCCTTAACCTCTGCACTTTTCTTTATCTAATATTTTTTGCAAGAGCTAAATATGAGTCAAATCAAATGTAAATATGAATAAAATACATATACCATTTAACATACTGACTCATACTGTATGCCCAATAAATGAATTATTGTTAATTTTTGTTATTAACATTGTTGAGTCTATTTTTTTATCAGAACCAAATTTTTTATAATTATTGCTATATAAGAAATTTTAGTATCTGATAGAGCAAACTTTCCATCTTTATGTTTCTTTGAAGCCTAGGAGATTATATTAATCATCATCTGTTACAAATCTTATCTTTCTTTACTCTTTATTCTTCACAAATTATATAGACATTTGATGTCTGAATGTTCTTAATTATTTTATCTTTTCTTTTTCCCTGAGAATTTTTACTACGTATATTATCTTTAGTTATGTTTTATTTCCAACGTTACTACAATTTCTTAAACTTATACAATAATTTTATTCATTTTCAGAATAATATGAAAATTAAGAAGTTTGGTATAATTACAAATGAAGGTTTCAGAAAATCACCGGGAAATTCTTGGTAATTCCTTGCTTTTCTAATCTAAAAAGTCTTTTTTTATAATGCAAAAATCTGAAATGTTTCTATATGATAGTCACATAGTTAGAAATTTCTCATAGAGCTTTTTCTTTTATTTTTTCCTTAAAGCTTTGTATTCAATATGTCAACTGGTATGTACTGTCACTATTAAAAGTATTGCATGGGTGCTTATAAACATGCTCTTAAAGTAAACATGTATAGGCATAAACACTTTCTGTAAGTAATAGGTATCAGAATTATCCTTTTCTAGTCAGTCATGAAAAACTCCATACTTCAGTGGGTTTTTTTTTCTTTTGCTCTCTTTTTTTTTCATGACCTAAAATTTTTGTTTGAATTTAGTTAATAGGGAGAACTAGTAATAGGAAAGCTGTCAGTTTTCCTGAATATCTTGGCAGCATGTATTTTCTTCCCTTTTCCTTGTTTTTACATTAAATAAAAAATGATTCTTTGTTAATTATCTCTTAAGGAGATAATGAGAGAAACTGAAGAGAAAGAAACTAACATTTGGGAGATGGGGAAGGGAGGAAGTAGTATGGTTTAACAGGATAGATATTAGAAGATACTGTAAAATAAGTTTTTTAAGAATCTGAATTATAAGAAAAATTGGAAACATTTATAAATGGAGGATCAACAAGTAAAAGTTGAGCAAGATAGCTGTAAACCTTATATAACTATATATTCTACTGCACAGTTTTCCTTGAAAGATCTAAAAACCTTAATACTGAATATGTTACTAGGCTTAATTTTAATTATTGTAGTAGATTATGTAGGCTGATAAAATTAATCCAAAATAATATGAACAATATGGAAAATAATATGATTGCATATATTAACTTATGATAAACACATTTATAAATTAATTTCCTAACCACTAGCCTTAGCTGAATTACTATTAAAATACTGCACAATAATTTATATACATAAAGATAATTCTTAGAGCAAAGGAAGAATATGAAGAGAAGTTTTTATCATTAAATTTTTTTATTATAGTTTGTATTAAGTGTATTGCATTCATTATATTTTAGTTCTTTAAGAATTAATAGTTAACATTAGTCCGTTATACCTTTAGAGTCAGTAAATATTTGAATGCCTTTTATATGTAAACATTAGATTAATTCAAATTATTAGAATATTCTATATTGGGAAAAGAGATGACACATTGCCTATAAAGATAGACTTCAGATGATAAGTAATAAAACTGATTATGTGTATGATTTGTACAAAGTAAACAGCATTTTATAGTCATTCTTCATATGTAAAAATTTTATATAAGCAATAGGTAGGAGTGAAAAAAGTATTCAAAATTTGCTTTCTTTGATTTATGTATAATTCTTAGTAACTTCTATAGCTTAACATAAGTTTATATATTTTGGTTGAATAGTGATTAGTATCTACATTAGGAAATACATGAGCAAATCAATAATTCTGTTGTCTTACATTTATATAGTGCTTGCTACTGTACAAATTGCCATGATATACATGTTGATGTAATTCTCACAGAAATACCATAGGTCATTAGTATTTAGTATTTTGTAGTATTTTATTTAGTATTTATTTAGTATTTGTATTATTATTAGTATTTATTATAATACATTATATTATTCTGTATTATTATGTATTATTATGTATTATGTATTATTATGTATTATAATACATTAGTATTGTATTATTATTAGTATTTATTTAGTAGTATTTATTTAGTATTTGTATTTTAGTATTTTGTCCTTGGCAGATCTCTTTACTCTTGGTTCATATCTCTTTCCACCATGCTGATATTCTACAGAGTTGCTTACAGAATTATGGTTAAAATTATACTTTTTATAAAGACAAAATATTTGTTTCTTTTAGTCATTTCTGACTACATTAAAGCTGTTAACACAGAATGGGAAAAGATGACCTAACTGGGTTCCTTAATTGAAATGCAAAAACAATTTCCTAATGAGTCATCTTGGCTATGTTGAGGATAGAACCTGTTTTTTAAAGTCACTTTGGGGAAAAGATATTTGAAAGTAAGGAATGGTTTTATAAATGGTTGTGCAGTTATTAACATCAGTGGACTTTGGCCTCTAATCCTTATATTTATACAACCTACCTTGAGAGAAAATGTGGCACAGAACAGATGATTTTGTATACTACACAAAAATACTGTTGAGAATGAAAAGACCTGTGTTCAAATTATGGCTTTGGTACTTCCTAGTTCGGTGACCTTTGGGAAGTCGTTTATCTTCTTTGAACCTCAAGTGTTCACTTAAAAAATGGGGAAAAGAATACTGCTATCGTCTGATAGAATTATTCAGATGAAACAAGATCATAGACATCAAAGCACTATAAAGGTTTTTTTCATTTATTGGTACCAAAATCTGCACTTATGTATCTCTGTCACTTTTTTATCCAAAAGAGAAGGATGAGGTTAAGTAGGCCTCTCTGATTTTAAAACTCTATCACCAATTAGGAAGATTTACAAATAAATACTTAAATTCAGGATGGAAGTTCCCAGCTAAAAGAAAATTTGATAAAGTGTTTGGTAAGAGTGAGATACATTGTGTAATACAGTTATTTTATAATTTATTTTTCCTCTAAATCTGGATTTTTAGTCTTTTGAAGCTAGGGACAGCTGCAGTTGTATTTCCTAGGAAGTCAATGGTTTATTTGCAAGTACACAGTGTCTCAGGTTTCCATTTGTATGAGGCTGCTTATAGAAATATTTTTAACTTTATTATTTTATTTTAAAAGTATGATAATGAGGATGTTTACCTCAGGGGCTAAATGAATAAAGGATATAGTGAGAATTACATAGTTAGCATGCAACTGATATTCACCATTTCCCTAACTGCCCCCACACAGCAAAATCTGAAATTCATCATTATGGGGAAAAAAATCTGTAGCAGATAAGGTAATTTTAGATTCCTGTAGTTAAAGGAAATTCTTATCTTTTGTTTTCAATGTCTAAAGTCTACAATTACTTTGAATCCTTGGCCACTATTAAAAGTTTATGTATTTATTATATTAAAAGTGCTTCCAGGGGTGCCCTGGTGGCACAGACAGCTAGCTAAGCATATGCCTTTGGCTCAGGTCATGATCCCAGCGTCCCCGGATCTAGCCCCACATTGGGCTCCCTGCTCAGTGAAGAGCCTGCTTCACCCTCTTCCTCTGCTGCTCTCCCTGCTTATGCTCTCTCTCTCGCTCGCTCTGTCAAATAAATAAAATCTTAAAAAAAATTTTTTAATTTTAAAAAATGCTTCCATACCAATCTATAGTCAATTGATAATTATTTGTTAAATTGAGTCAGTACTATATATAAACTTTCAAGCTCTCATCAGCTGTGGGAAATTGTGCTTTAATCACTTTTCATTCAGCATCTTTTTGAACAAATGGGGGCTTAAATGATCCCTTTCTAGCATTTATATTTAGTAAGAGAGTTTTTTACAGCAAAATTTGAAAATTTCTTTCCAGTATTAGGGGGGACTTTAGATACACAGTTGCCCCAAGGAAAGAAGGTAGCAATTTGGTTTTCCTTTTATATTAATTTTAGAGTGATCTATTTTTCTCCAATTTCAGTTGGATTGTAGATAAGAAGGAACAGAGTGAAAGAGCAAATGAAATTTTTCACTTTTTTTGAAATAGGTCTTCATAAGAGAGTTTGCATTTTACTTGAAATATGAATTCTCAGACCATCATATTTTCATATTTGTTTAAAATATTAAGTGTTGAATAAGTTAGGAATTATGCTGAGTTGAGAGCATAACTCATGCATATAATTTTCAGAGTCATTCCTTGAAGATAAAACTATTATCTTCATTTTCAAAGTGAGAAAATGGACATCTAAAAGATTAAGAAGCTGATTAGTATCATATAAGATATTTGAATTCATATCTTTCAATTCTGTGTGTTTAACTTTGTTAGTATGAAACTTTTTTAAATTATAAAATTAATGCTATAGAAAATTTGAAGAGTGCAGAATACAACAAAAAAATACCTATAATCTCACCATCCAGAAATAATATTTTTATATATTTCCTTCCAGTGTTTTTTATATATACTTTACATAGATGAGAATATTTGGTGTATATAATCTTATTCTTTTTTTTTTGTATGTTCAATTATATAAGCATTATCTCATGTTAAAAATAATTTTAGGTGTTGTTTTTAATAGCTATACAGTATTTCAGCATTAAAGATGATTTGTTTAAACATTTCTTTATTTCTGACCATTTCAGTTACAATTTTTTCAAATTTTTTATTCAGAGTTTCTGTATATCATTTAACATTTAAATAAACTTACAAGAATATAAGGAACCAAAAAAAAAATTTGTTAGATCCAGAATTTTTACCTTTTATGAAGATTTTAAATTACATGAAAGATTTTAATTTTATATATAAGCATGGCACTGCACTGTGCACAACTTTTAATCCCAATTACATTAATTATACATACACTAAAATGCACAAGAAAAGACTAGAGGGAATTACAGTAAAGTCTTAATAGCTGCCATCATCTTTCACCTAGGTTATTTAAAAAGCTTCCCATAGGAGTACTCAAATACATCAAATAGTTAATAACAAATACAAAAGAACTAATCAATAATAATACAGTAATAGTAGAGGACTTTAACACCCCACTTACATAATGGAGAGATCGTCTAAACAAAAATCAACAAGGAAAAAACAGCTTTGAATGATACACTGGAACAGATGGATTTAACAGATATATTCAGAACATTCCATCCTAAAACAGCAGAATTCACATTCTTTACAAGTGCTCATGGAACATTCTCCAGAATAGATTTCATATTAGCCCACAACATAAGCCTCAACAAATTTAAGATCGAAGTCATACCACACATCTTTTCTGACCACAACACTGAAACTAGAAGTAAACCACAAGCAAAATATGAAAAGACCTCAAATACATGGAGGTTACATACTATACTACTAAACAATAAATGGATCAACCGGGAAATAAAAGGAGAAATAAGAAGTACATGTAAACAAGTGAAAATGAAAACACAATGGCCCCAAATCATTGGGTTATAACAAAAGGGAAGTTTATAGCAATACAGGCCTAAAAGCAAGAAAAATCTCAAATAAGCAACCTAACTTTTCACCTAAAGAGACCAGAAAAAGAAAAACAAACAGAACCCCGAACCAGCAAAAGGAAGGAAATAATAAAGATGAGAACATAAATAAATGACATAGAAACTAAAAAAAACAGTAGAACAGATCAATGAAACCACTAGCTGATTCTTTGAAAAACTCAATAAAATTGATCACCCCAGCCAGACTTCTCAAGAAAAAAAAGTAAAGGAGTCAAATAAAATCACAAATGGGAGAGGAGGAACAATGACCAGGATAACAAATACAATTATCAGAGAATATTATGGAAAAACTATGTCAACAAGTTGGACAACCTAGAAGAAATGGATACATTTCTAGAAACATAAACAACCAAAAACCAAAACAGGCAGAAATTAAAAATTTGAAGAGACAAATAACCAGCAGAGAAAATGAATCAGTAATAAAAAATTTCTAACACAAAAGTCCAGGACCAGATGACTTCACAGGCTGTCCTGTCAAGCATTTAAGGAAGAGTTAATACTTATTCTTTTCAAGCTATTCCAAGAAATAGAAAAGGAAGGAAGGCTTCCATATTCATTTTGTGAGGCCAGCATTACCTGATACAGAACCAGATAAAGACACCACAAAAAGAAAGAGAACTATAGGCCAATATATCCCTGATGAATATAGATCTAAAAATCTTCAACAAAATACTAGCAAACCAGGTCCAGCAATACATTTAAAAAAAAAAATCATTGACCAGGATCAAATGGGATTTATTCCTGGGTTGTAATGGTGATTCAGTATTCTCAAATCAATCATTGTGATACATCACATCAATAAGAGGAAGGATAAGAACTATATGATCATTTCAATGGAAGCAGAAAAACATTTGACAAGTATTACAACATCCATTCATGATAAAAATCCTCAACAAAGTAGGTTCAAAGGAAATATACCTCAAGATAAGGCCAGACATGAAAAACCTACAGCTAACCTCATCCTTCATGAGGAAAAACAGCTTTTCCCCTATTGTCAGGAGCAAGACAAGGATGTCCACTCTCACCACTTTTATTGAGCATAGTACTAAAAGTCCTAGCCACAGCAATCAGACAACTAAAAGAAATAAAAGTCATCCAGGTTGGTAAGAAAGAAGTAAAACTTTAACTACTTGTAGATGATATAATGCAATATATAGAAAACCCAAAAGACCACCAAAAAACTGAGAAAAAAAATCTGTAAAGTCGCAGGATACAAAATCAACGTACAGAAATCTGTTGCATTCCTTTTTTTTTTTTTTCTGTAATAATTTATTTATTTTTTAGAGCCTGAGCCAGGGCAAGGGGAGGAGCAGAAGAAAAAAGGAGCAGAGGAGAAAAGAATCACAAGTGGATTCCACGCTGAATGTGGAGCCCCTCATAGGGCTCAAACTCATAACCCTGAGATCGTGGCCTAAGCCAAAACCAAGAGTCAGTCCACTGACCGAGCCACCCAGGCAGGTACCCTTCTGTTACATGTCTATGCATCCAATAATGAAGCAGCTGAAAGAGAAATTAAGAAAACAATCACATTTATAGTTGCACCAAAAATAATAAGACATCTAGGAATAAACCTAACCAAAGAGATGAAAGACCTATGCTCTGTAAACTATAAAGCATTAATGAAAGAAACTGAAGATGATACAAGGAAATGAAAAGACATTCTATGCTCAGAGACAAAATTTTTTTTTTTATTCATTCATGGGAGACAGAGAGAGAGAGGCAGAGACACAGGCAGAGGGAGAAGCAGCTCCATGCAGGGACCCCGACGTGGGACTCAATCCCAGGTCTCCAGGATCAGGCCCTGGGCTGAGGGCGGCGCTAAACCACTGAGCCACCAGGGCTGCCCGAGACTGAAATTGTTAAAATGTCTATACTGTATACAAAGCAATCTACACATTCAGTGCAATCCCTATCAAAATACCAACAGCATTTTTCACAGAACTAGAACAAACAATTCTAAAATTTGTATGAACCACAAAAGACCCAGAATAGCCAAAGCAGTCTTGAAAAGCAAAGCTGGAGGCAACCACAACTCTGGGCTTCAAAATACACTATAAATCTGTAGTGATCAAAATAGTACAGGCACAGAAATAGGCACATAGATTAATGGAACAGAATAGGAAGTCCAGAAATTAATCCATTTTACATAATCAGTTAATCTTTGACAAGGAAGGCAAGAATATCCAATGGGAAAAAGACAGTCTCCAGTAAATGGTGTTGGGAAAACAGGGCAACTACATGCAGAATAATGAAATGGGACCATTTTCTTATACCACACACAAAAATAAAATTAAAATGGATGAAGGACCTAAAATATGAGACCTGAAACCATAAAAATCCTAAAAAAGAACACAGGCTGTAATTTATCTGACATTGGCTGAAGCAATAGTTTTCTAGATCTCTCTCCAGAGACAAAGCAACAAAAGCAAAAATAAACTATTTGAACTACATCACAGTAAAAATCTTCTGCACAGCAAAGGAAACAACAAAGCTAAAAGATGACCTACTGAATGGGGGAGGATATTTGCAAATGACCTATCCTATAAGGGGTTAGTTTCCAGAATATATAAAGAACTTCTATGATCTAATACCCCCCAAAAAACCCCAAATAATCCCATAAAAATGGGCAAAAGACGTGAATAGACATTTTCCCAAAGAAGACATACAGATGGCTAACCAACAAATTAAGAGATGTGTATCACTTACCATCAGGGAAATGCAAATCAAAACTACTATGAAATTTCACCTTACACATGTCAGAATGGCTGAAATCAACACAAGAAACAACAGGTGTCAGCAAGGATATGGAGAAAAAGAAACACTCCTTCACTGTAGGTGTTTAAAAGCATGAACAGGGGCAAAGAAGGGTGCATGCTGCTGCTTAATGAAATCCAGGGCTTCCTGCGAGTAAGTACACCTGGGTGAGGTTGGCTTCTCCAGTCTTCAAGTTAATTGGAAATTCCTCATAATATCTACCCACCGTCTCCCAGTCCCTATACACAGGAATGTTGGGCCTGGCCCTGTTGTCATAAGGTCCAAAGTGACAGTTGGGAGATCCAAACCACTCATCGAATCCATGCCCAGATGCCATTTGCCCACAATCTTGCTGATGTAAAAGCCCCCTTCAGCAGTTCAGGGAGGACGTGCTCCTCATCTGAGTTGCCACACACAATCTGTGGTGTGTAGGCGTTTCTGGAGTGCCCATTGATGGTGTGGATGTCCAGTGAGCTGAGCTGCCTGTGATGGCGAGCAGAGGGGGTTGGCTGAGTAGAAGTTTGAGAAAAGCATCCCTTCTACAGCCATCTGGTACAATTCAGGGTATCTCTGGAAGGTTCTTCATATACCCCCAGGTGGCCTCACCAGAAATGCAAACTGGTACAGCCACTGTGGAAAACAGTATGGTGGTTCCTCAAAAAGTTAAAAATAGATATACCATATAATCCAGTAGTTCCACTGCTACATATTTACCCAGAGAATACAAAAACACTAATCCAAAAGGATACGCGCACCCCTTTATTTATAGCAGTGTGATTCATAATAGCCAAGATCTGGAAGCAGCCCAGGTGTCCATTGATGGATGAATGTATAAAGAAGTAATGTATGTATACAATGAATATTATTCAGCCTTAAAAAGGATGAAATCTTTCCATTTGCAAGGACATGGATGGAGCTAGAGAGTATAATGCTAAGCAAAACAAGTCCGAGAACAACAAATACCATATGATTTCAATCACATGTGGAATTTAAGAAACAAAACAAGCAAAGAGAAAAAGACAAGAAACAGGGATCCCTGGGTGGCGCAGCGGTTTGGCGCCTGCCTTTGGCCCAGGGCGCGATCCTGGAGACCCGGGATCGAATCCCACATCGGGCTCCCGGTGCATGGAGCCTGCTTCTCCCTCTGCCTGTGTCTCTGCCTCTCTCTCTCTCTCTCTGTGTGACTATCATAAATAAATAAAGAAAAAAATATTAAAAAAAAAAAAAGACAAGAAACAGATTCTAATTATGAAAAAGAAATTGATGGTTCCCAGAGGGCAGGGGGCCAAGGGGATGGATTTAAATAGGTGATGGGGATTAAGAAGTGCACTTGTGATGAGGACTGGGTGGTATATGGAATTGTTGAATTACCGTATCGTACACCTGAAACTAATATTGCACTGTTTGCTAACCGAAATTATTTTTGAAAAGCCTCTTAACTGACCTCTTAATTCCACTTTTGCTTCAGAGCAATCCTTTAACTACAGAGGTTAAGTCATTTCTCTATATACAACTTCCAGTGGCTTTGTTAGAGTAAAATCAAGAGTTCTTACCATGCCCTACAAAATTTATGTTATGAATGCCTCCCATCCCCCAACTTCCATCTCTCTGGTTTTAACATTCTATCTCTGATTCCATATTTTGTCCCTGGAGCTATTACACTGGCCCCTGATGTCCTTTCAAAGTGTCAGCCATGCTCTTTCTCCCAGGGTCTTTCCAGTTGTGTGTGTGTGTGTGTGTGTGTGTGTGTGTGTGTGTTTTTAGAATATTCTTTCTCCAGATATTTACATTGTTTATTGACTCACATAATTGAACCTCCTGCCGGAATATCCTTTTATCAGAAATTACTTCCCTAGTCAGTCATTCTATAAAACATAGCTCATTCCTCCTTTTTTATTTATTACTCTATCCTACTTATCCTACTTTATTTTTCTTTTTACTACTGACCTAATCCATGTTTAATGGTTTGTCTCTACTCACCACAATGTAAACTTTATGAAAACAGGAATTTATTTTGGTCACTACAGAATCCCAAATGCTAAAATAGGGCAAGGCATATAGTTGGCGTTCAATAATTGTTTGTTGAATGTTTTCTCTAAGTAATAGAATTTTAGGTGGGTTTAATTTTCTCCCATATACTTTTCTTTCTTTCTTTTTTTCTTTTTTCTGTTTTTTTTTTCTTTTTGCTCTATAGGGCAAATATTGTTATTACTACTTGTAGAATCTAACAACTTTAAACAAATAACAGGTTTTTGTAAAGAATCTTTTCCTATTCCAAGATCAAATATATTTTCTGTGTTTTTTTTTTCCTTTGGGGTTTTCACATCTGTCATTCATTTATCCCCCAAATCTGCCCATTTGTCTAATTTGCTTCTGAGTACATTTATACACATTATGTAGTCTATCATTTTTATTTTCTTCAAGTCACCTCAGTAGAGGCTTCTGACCTGCTCTACCCTGCTTTGTTCATTCTCTATGCCTCATACACAGCCACTTTCCAGTGATCCACCATCATCTGGGGATTCATTTTACATCTTTCTTGAGTTGAATCTGGTTTCCTGAATCCCAATGTCTTTCTCTTTCCTGTTTTATCCTTATTTTAGTGAGGCATATCCTCCAGTAGTTTCCTGAGAAATGCTACATGAGATCTAAAGCTTTTTGGACCTCGTATGTCTGAAATCACGTACATCTGATTGCTTATACGCAGCAGGATATAAGATTCTGGTGTGGAAAAAATTGTCTTACAGAACTTTAAATGCATTACTATTTTTTGGGTGTAGCTTCTAGTAGTGCTATATGATGAAGTCTTTTGATCTTTTTTGTATCTGACTTGTTTATTCTCTTTTGAAACTTGCAGTACCTTTTTGTTATCCTAACTATTCTGGAATTTCATGATAATGTGTCTTGGTGAAGATTTTATTTTATCACTGTGCTGAGTACTCCTTGAACCTTTTGAGGGATCCCTGGGTGGCGCAGCGGTTTGGCGCCTGCCTTTGGCCCAGGGCGCGATCCTGGAGACCCGGGATCGAATCCCACGTCAGGCTCCCTGCATGAAGCCTGCTTCTCCCTCTGCCTGTGTCTCTGCCTCTCTCTCTCTCTCTCTGTGACTATCATAAATAAATAAATAAATAAATAAATAAATAAATAAATAAATAAATAAAAATAAATAAAAATAAAAAGTTAGTAGTCTAACAATATTTGATAAGCCTTTTCTCCAGTTTTACTGATGGTTTTGTAACATTGTTTGGGGTTTTTTTGTTTTGATTTGTTTTTTTGCTTCAGGTTGTTTTCATTTTCAGGGCTTACTTATATTTAATTGTATTTTAAGCTATTTAAAACATTTTTAATGTTCATGATCAAAACTTAAAAGGTATATTTATGTGTTTCCCCTCCCCTCTCCTCTGCCATCCCTTTCATAATAGACATTATTATAGTCATCTGAATTAGTTTGTGTATTTCCATTGTTTCTCTTTGCAAAATATACCCTAATACGTATGTATATACATACATAAACGTAATTTATTGCTACTTTCTGAGATAAAAGGTAGCATATTTTTAAACATTTATTTATTTATTTTAGAGAGAGTGCATACACAAGTAGGGGTACAAAGGGAGAGACTCTCCAGCAGACTCTTTGCTGAGTGTGAAGTCGGCTACCATGGGGCTTGATCTCACAACCCATGAGATCATGACCTGAGCCAGAATCACAAGTCGATGCTTAACCTACTGAGCCACTCAGGTGCCCCAGTTTCATTTATTTCTGTTCTAATATTATTTCCTTCCCTCTGCTAGCTTTGGGCTTTGTTTTTTTCTAGCTCTTTTAGGTATAAGATTAAATTGTTTGAGGTTTTTCTTTTGAGATATCTTGTATTGCTTCCTGGTTCTTTTTTTGTTTAACATATTTTGGAGATCATTCCAAGTCAGAACATAGAGAGCTTACTCTTTTTAATGGCTACGTAGTAGTATATGCATATCTTACAGTTTATTCAGCTAGTATCCTAATATGGTTAATGCCTCAATGAATAACTTTAATGCATATGCTGTTTCTTATTGGTGGAGATTATATATATATATATATCAGGATAGATCCTTGAAGTAGGAATTCTAGGTTAAAGGGTAAATACATTTAAAATTTTGTTAGATATAGCCAAACTCTATCAATAGGGATTGCACCATATGCACTTCCATTAATATATGAGTGTGCTTCTTTCACAGTAGGCAATGTAAGTTCTTTTGAAGGTTTCATCTCCTTTTGTTCTTTCCAAGTTGGTCTTTCAGTTTTCAGTTCAGTCTTTTATGTTAGTGGCTTTTCTCAGATGTCTTCTGATCCTTGGCTGCCTGTTTATTATAAGAATAGTAGACCTTAAATAGCTGTTTGGGTAGGGCTTTTTTATGGAACTCTTCCTTAAATGATTATCTGTGATTATTTCTTTGGGGAACCAGGCCAAATTTTAGGTCTTTTCTTTGGGCTGGTCCTATTCTCAAGAGAAGAGTGTTTCAATTTTCTTCTTCAAGGGTAAGCCTGGCTATCAGAATTTTGGAAATGCAGTGAAGATGGGAGATATTTTTATTAAGTATGGGTGATAAGTGTTTTGGTGGGAAGAAAAAGGAGAATAATATTTTAGAAGAGTCTGTACCACCTTAGCCTTAAATTGTCATCCTATTCTGTATAGAAGATTAAAACCATATGGCAGCATGGCTTCTCTCTACCTCCAGTCCTTTAACAGTATTGGGGAAATAGTTTTGTTTTTTCTCCTTGACAATATGGTATTGCTAGCTAATGGGTGAATTTAAACCATTACATTTATTGAGATTACTGATCTATTTGGACATAATTGCCATCATCTTATTTTGTGCTTTTTGTTTTTGCTAATGCATATGTTTGTTTCCCTGAAATAATGCTTTCTGTTTGAAAGAATAAAATTTATTTTCCTCTTTTCAATCTCCCTTGGTTTGGAAGCAGTGGGTTTTATTTCTGTTTTTGTTTTTTTGTTGTTCTTTTTGTTCGTTTTTTATTTTTAATGGTTACTCTTCAATATTTAAAGTATATTCTTTTTTTATTTATTTTTATTTTTTTATTTTTTTATTTTTTATTTATTTATGATAGTCACACACACACACAGAGAGAGAGAGAGAGGCAGAGACAGTGGCAGTGGGAGAAGCAGGCTCCATGCACTGGGAGCCCGACGTGGGATTTGATCCCGGGTCTCCAGGATCGCGCCCTGGGCCAAAGGCAGGCGTTAAACCGCTGTGTTACCCAGGGATCCCATATTCTTTTTTTAATACTCAGAATGTCATTTTAAATTTATAGTTTCTTTTTTATTTAAATTCAGTTAATTAATATACAGTGTATTCATTGCAGAGGTAAGAGTTCAGTGATTCATCAGTCTTATATAACACTCAGTGCTCATTACATCACATGCCCTCCTTAATGTCCATCGCCCAGCTACCCCATCCCCTCACCCTCCCTCCCCTCCAGTAATCCTCAGTTTGTTTCCCATGATTAAGAGTCTCTTAGTTTGTCTCCCTCTTTGATTTTGTCTTGTTCTATTTTTCCCTCCCTTCCCCTATGATCCTGTTTTGTTTCTTAAATTCCGTATATGAGTGAGATCATATGATAATTATCTTTCTCTGACTTACTGTGTTTAGCATGATATTCTCTAGTTTCATCCACATCATTGCAAATGGTAAAAATAAATTGAAAGGATAGAACGTAACAAAAAAGTTTTTAAGGACTTTAAAAAGAGTTGATAAGAAATTATTTTGAAAGGGGAAGAGAAAAGAAAAATTAAAATGGAAAGACCAAAGAATCGTGGGGAAACCCCGAAGACTGTATGCTGTGTTCCCCTGGCGCTGGAGTTATGCACCTGTCAGTCAGCTGTCACCTTGGCCTTAGCTGCACGTTTTGCTGGTCTTCTGTGGGAGTGGTCTGTAGTGCAGGTCCTGTTGTCTTGGCCCAGGGGGCACCACACCACCCTTGCCAGGGGGCCCCAGTTGCTCCATGTGGCTGCTGCCCCCGGGCGGCCTCCCGCACCGCTCTGGAGGCCAGAGGGACAGCGGTGGACTCCCCCCAGGGAGTTGGGCGGGCCACCATCCTGTCTCCCTGGCCCGTCTGCGGCCCGCGCTTGCCCACCTGGGGCCCAGGGTCCTGGTGGAGTCCCTGCGCCCTGCAGCCTCCTGCAGTGTGCACCTGCACCCCTCCTGCCGGGGGAGGTTGGGGGCCTCTCACTGCAGTGCTGCCCCAAGCTGGGCGCGCACCTGGAGAGCCAGCGGTCCCCGGACCGTGCCCGGGCTCCTGGTTTGTGGCACCCCGGGCTGCAAGCCCACTCCTGGGCTCCTGACTGCAGCCGGCAGCCCTGCGTGCATGCCCGGGAGGTCTACCCCCTGGGGCCCTGCCCTCCTGTCTGCAACCCTGAGGATCCTGACACCACACTGTCCCCCCTGGGATTCCACCCCACTGGGCCACCTGAGCACCACTCAGGCTGGGGCCTCCCTCACTGCGGCACACGGAAAACTCTGCTCTTGTGCTCCACTGCTGCCTCCCTGTCCGCCAGCCTGCTAACGGAGCACCCCCTGCAGTTCATTCTCCGATGTATCACCTTGGATTCCCTCTCTGCACCTCCTGCCCTGCAACAGTTCTCTTAGAGCTCTGGTTGAGCTCACGGGTGTTCAGAATGATTGGCTGGCCATCTCACTGAATTCCTGGGATAGTGCAAACTAAGGTCTCCTACTCCACCATCTTGGAGAGTCCTCCTAAAATACATTCCTGACTGTGAACCTTTTTGCCAAAGCAGCATCTCTCTTCCCTCTGAAAAAGACAAATTTAACTTTACCCGTAGAGCTCCTAAGGCAATTTCTCATTAAAAGTATCTAGAATTTGTTTCAATAATTTTAACACAAAACATAGTAGTGTTATATTAGTTAAATAACCAAAATCATATCAGTTTCTGTGTTTACATATCAGTTATCAGTTTCCGGATCCTGAAGACCCGGCTTGTATTTTCTTAGAATTTTTTTTAAGATTTTATTTATTTATTTGATAGAGAAGAGAGCACAAGCAGAGGGAGTGGCAGGCAGAGAGAGAGGGAGAAGCAGGCCCTCTGCCAAGCAGGGAGCCTGATATGGGATCTACCCCAGGACCCTGAGATCAACGCCTAAGCTGAAGGCAGGTGGTTAACTAACTGAGCCACCCAGGAGCCCTGGAATTTGATTATCTTGATTCAAACTTGAATCTGCAAAGATAGATAGGCAATAATAGTATAGAAGGAGTGGTAGGGCCAAGTAATAATTACATAGTTTCAGTAAATAAGATAGTGTATTAATAACATGGGATTAAACAGATATCAATGGAATGGAATTGGTGATTCTCAGTTTTAACCTGTGGGAATGAAAAAGCAAGTGCTATGAATCATTGGTCAGGTAATGGATTATTCAGAACCATATTCAGGCATTACATTATTAATTTGGACAAAAAATCCTAGAATTCTATCTCATGCTATGTTTCAAAGTAAGTTAGAGGTGTATTAAATTTTATATATATAATGTCAAGCTAGAGCAAAACTAGTAGAAAATAAAAATATGTATCAAACTTTTTTTTTCTTTTTTTTTTTTTAATTTGTATTTATTTATGATAGGAACACAGTGAGAGAGAGAGAGGCAGAGACATAGGCAGAGGGAGAAGCAGGCTCCATGCACCGGGAGCCCGATGTGGGATTCGATCCTGGATCTCCAGGATCGCGCCCTGGGCCAAAGGCAGGCGCCAAACCGCTGCGCCACCCAGGGATCCCTGTATCAAACTTTTAAGAGGATTTTTAAAGTATCAATTATGGTTGAAATGAATAGGTAATAATATATAAGTACACCTTTAAAATCAAAGGGTAAAAAAAGCAAAACAAAACCAAAGGGTATATGAATGTGAAAATGTTTTGAAAAACATAAAGCCTTAGAGATGCGAATTATTTACGAGGTGTAGGTAATGTATGGAGGGGTCAGAGATAAAGCTTTGAAAGCAAATATGACAGTTATCTCCTCTGCAGAATCAGAGTGCCATCCCCATTAACTAACATACTGTGCAAAATTTGTTGAATAGATGTTAATTGAATACATTTTGAATGAGTCTCTCTGAGGCAGTTTCCTCTTTGTTATGGTAAACAATGTATTGTAGTTTTCCTAGAGCTGTCATGATTTACACTTGTCCACCTATCATAATTATTAATATCTTCTGCCTTTATTCTCAGAAATGTACCAATTTTGTCAGTAAATCACTTGGTCATCTCATTTATAAAATTTGGAAAATGCCAGTCTTATAGAGATGATTTAAAGGTTGCAAATGGGGATCCCTGGGTGGCGCAGCGGTTTGGCGCCTGCCTTTGGCCCAGGGCGCGATCCTGAAGACCCGGGATCGAATCCCACGTCGACCTCCGGTGCATGGAGCCTGCTTCTCCCTCTGCCTGTGTCTCTGCCTCTCTCTCTCTCTCTCTGTGTGTGTGACTATCATAAATAAATAAAAATTTATTTAAAAAAATAAAGGTTGCAAATGATCCATGTAAAGAGTTATATACATAATACTTAGCACACGTGGTAGATGTTCCAATAATGGTAGCTACCATAAGGAATAGCGTAGATTGCTTGTGTAAATACTGATGTTTTTCTTTCAGTTTTTAATATTGAAACTACTATCTGACAATATTTAATATTTTTTGATACCTGAATTATCTTTTATTCATAGGCAAAGAGGTCAATACCGACATGGTACGCTATAATATTAATGTACCAAAAATTATAGATATTAATGGTTATTATTATGTTTTCTATGTATCCCAGACTCTTTATGAATAACTACTGATTTCAATAGTATAGTTACAAAAATTTGGGTTTTAGAATTGTGTTAAAGGTGTTTTTTCAAATATAAAAATGGTTTCTATACCACAGGTCCAATATCTAGAATAAATGTTTTGCTTGAATTAGCCCCCCCCATGAATATATTATCCTGAAAATGGACATATTCTGAATTTAGCTTTATGATCCAAATTTTACTTATTTAAGGGCTTATCATTTGAAATGGATACCTTTGAATTATGAAATTTCACTAAATTAATATGTAAATGAAAGATATTTTAATGAGTGTAGAACAAACATTAACGTGCTATTTGTATAAAAGTCATGTTAATTTATAACTTTTCATATAAAAATGTTAATTTATTACTTTTCATATAAAAATATGTGAGAACGAGAGAATATTTTTAGGAACTAATTTATTAACAAGGTAAATGGTAACAGTTGCAGCCTTACATCAGCATTGGTTATATATTTCTTTAGTGTTCTTTGTTTTGGCTTCATATCACAAAAGTCCCGGTTCACAGTATTGTTATGCTCATCTGAGTACTCTACCGAAAGTGGACTTGAGCAGGCCAGTCTGAATTTAAGCCAAGAGCTCCATACCGAACTATACTTTCCTATATTGTACTATCATAAGAATCTGGAATGTATCAGAAATGATCAAACAAAACAAGTTTACTCCAAAGTCTGTCTCTGTTGTCCCTCCCCATCTCTCTCAATCTCTCTCTCAATCTTTCTCCATTGACACCCAAACTAATATATTGATGATCTTCCATTTTGTGTAAACATGTCATATATAGGATCTGAGTTTGTATTTTTAATTGATTTTTTAAAATCTGGAAAAATTCAAACCACACAGTCATAGAACAATTTGAAAATCCCTTTTAATTTTTAATAGGTAATATTTGGACCTCTTCTGATACTATGTGCTTAAGAATGAGATTCCAGTTCTTAAAAATTCACTTATTTACTACTTAGTTTACTATGCTGAATTAATATGCATTAGTAGTATGGATTAATATGCATTAGTAGTCTATGATTATAAATATTTATGAGTGTCTTGTGTTATTCAACTGTAACGATTGAACCATAATCATATTTCCTTTACTATTAATCAGTATTTAAGTTAATCAGTTTTGAAATCAGAAACTGAATTGTTAATATGGTAGCAATAAAGCTACTTAAGTTTGCAGTGAGAAGAGACACAGCTTTTGTTTTAGGGTGTAAAACAAGGTGATATGTAACATGTAACTTTTTAAAAGATATTTATAAGCACTGTTTTATGACTAATTTTTTCACTAGAGATTGAAGGTAATCTGACATACACTGTACATACCTCACTCTGTTTCCTTTCTAAGCCTTGTTCACATTCAAGCAAAGGAAGGGGAGAGTTCATTCCATGGCTTTAAGTTAAGCATCTAATATATCCTTCCTAAATAAAATCTCCTATGTATTACTCCACAAGGATTTACAGATTGATGCAAACTTTTATTTGAAGTTTTGAAAAACAGGGATGCCTGGGTAGCTCAGCGGTTGAGCGTCTGCCTTCAGCCCAGGTCGTGATCCTGGGGTCCCGGGATCGAGTCCCACGTCGGGCTCCCTGCATGGAGCCTGCTTCTCCCTCTGCCTCTCTCTCTCTCTCTCTCTCTCTCTCATGAATAAATAAATAAAATCTTTTTTAAAAAATGAAGTTTTGAAAAACAATGAGAAGAATTTTACTTCATCTGAAAAATATTGCATAGTAGAAGATGGAAGGAAAGCAGACTAGTTGGGCTTAATAATTAACGCCCTCAGTTTACCAGATGGGTAGCCACATCATGGTCGTAGGAATTAGAATCAATGCTTACAGATTTTTAGACGAAATTCTATAGAATAAAGAAGTTGAGCTTTGCTAGTCTTAACATACCACTTTATTCAAATCCATTTGAACATACGATTCTGATTATGTATTTGTTACTAGTTTTGGAGGAAATATATCAGTTTTTAAGATTGAACGAGGAGATACATGCAGTAAGATTATTGAATTATAAAAAAAAAGATTATTGAATTATGAAAGAGATTTAGAGAATTTATTGATTTCTTACCATCCTGAAATGTTTCAGACCACAGCTGTAACTCACTACTTTATTGTTAGATGAAGTGCAGTAGCTACTCAAGTAATGCGTAATGTAAGACCCTATGCCAGTGTTTCATGATTCTAACCATACTTATATATACTAGAAAAAGAAGAATTTAACACAAATTTGACTAAATTTATACAATATCAGTTTTTAAAATTTAGTAGTTTTTCATTGTTAGGAACACTCATCCTGTAATTCCTTTAACGGCTGATGCTTTTTAAGGCATTAAACTGTTGTTGCTACTATCTTTAATGAATTGCAAGTCATTTTGTCTGTAAGTTGCCCTTTTGTCTTATTTTTCCCTGAATTACTGGAATTAACTGCTCTAGCGAGTTTTCAAATTTCAGTTTTCTAAGGAAGTCTCTATTTTTCTTTCTACTCCTAGTTTTTCTTTTATATTTACTTCACCTGTTTCTTTTAATAATACAAATTGGTTGGTCCACCTTTCCTTATGAACACAAAAGAATGCAAAATAAATATGTATATCTGGTTATAATAAAAATTAAACAAATATAATCTTGTATGGGAAAGGAATTTAAAAATCCTTTTTTAAGGTGTGCGTTGTACTTTTGTAGTTGGTACATCACAGCATGTAATTCTATGCTATGCCAAGTAATAAACTCCTTCCTTGATAATTAAATATGATAAAGATTAAGATAGCTTGGATAAATCATTACATACAGTAATTAAATTTATAAAGCTGATAGTCTTATGAAATCTATATAATTCACAGTTTCATTATCATATGATTTGGTTTATTGACTATATACCTTGACTTAGTTTACAAACTAGAAAATCCCATGGTTATGTTTCTACGTAACATAGTTTTACCACATTATAGGCAGCGTTAAGCTTTATTAGATTCCACAGTAAAATTGATGTTTTTCTTTATTCTTTTGATATGAAATTCTGCTTCTGTTTCTTTTCAAAGCGTAAGCAGCAAACTCACAGTTTTCATTGATCATAACTTGTTTCCAGAAGAACCAGAAAAGCTTTTGTAACTAAATGACCTGCCAGAGAAACCTTTACTACAAAGCTGTAGAGTATTTTATTTGCATTTGTACCTGAGCTAACAAAGAAAAGTCTTAAAGCATTAAAATGTACCTATTTTATATGTTTTTCCTCAAGTGGTATATCTCAAAATATAGACGTAGTGTCAAGGACTCTTTAAGTATTTGTAAATGTCAGTGAGCCTCTTTTTCTTCAGAAAAATTAGCTTTTTTTTTTAATTTTTATTTTTATTTTTTAGAAAAATTAGCTTTAGCTAATTTAATAAATATGTTTATTTTAGGAAAAGAAGAGAAAGAGACTGGAACGCTTTGGACTCCTTTGATATTCTACATTAACATTTCCTCTCCAAGTGTTATATATCAAAGTAAAGATAATGGCCAAATTAAAATATTTCAGTGTTCTTTCTTATCACCAATACATCAGTATTTTCATTGACATTGAATATGTAATTGTCGCATAATGTCACTGTTATATCTTATAATATTTTAAAAGTATTTATCCAAGTGTATTAAATTACTAGAATGGAGTTCTTTTACTCGAGATACTTTTTAAAAAAGATTCCGTTTATTTATTCATGAGAGATAGAGACAGAGACACAGGCAGAGGCAGAAGCAGGCTCCCTGCGGGGCCACCCCGATGCAGGACTCGATCCTGGGACTCTGGGGTCATGCCCTGAGCCAAAGGGAAATGCTCAACCACTGAGCCACCCAGGCACCCCTACTCTAGATATTTTAAGTTGATTGTAGTATATTATGTTTTAAGAACAAACAAAAAAGCCAAAACTATATAGTTATATTTACATGGAATTCACAAATCATGGTTACTTTGACTTCCTTTAGGTGAGTTATTATTGAAGATTTATCATAAAAATATTGAATTTCCTTATGGTGACCTTGGATTAAATACATACAACTACAGATTAGCTGAATACTGGTCAAAATAAATTATAAGCTCAAGCTTCATTACATTTGTAGTTTGAACATAACAAATCTGATACAGTGTTACTTCATAATTTTGATGCTCTTCGCAGTAAATTTGATATAGAACAGTTGCTAAAGAAACCGTGTTCAAATGTGTGACCATTTTTATGGAAAACATCTGGGGTAATTATAATTAGTTCAGGATGTGTACTGTTTAAAAATAATCTTGAATTCATGGAGAAAGAAGTGTATCTTCAATGAGTAGAATAATCCAAGTTAGTATAAAAAATTCTTTAAGTTATTGGTAGCTGTGCTTAGAGTATAATTTTAGAGTATTCCAAAAGGAAATGAGTAACTTTTATGTAAAATGCCAATTTGGCACTTTACACCTGTTAGTGTGTTTCGTTTAGAACAGCTGTGTCTTTTATTATCAGTAAACAGATGCAGAAAGTAATGGAATGTTTTAAAGCAATATGTTAATCCTGTCTTCCACTACTGAACTGTCTCACAATATAGTGATTAAATATTGACTGTGCAGCTGTTGCTTACAATTATAGAATTTCTTAGTTAATTTCTCCTTCCCAGGCCCAAATGATATCTAATTTCTAATCTTAAAGTGTTCATTATGTAGTTTATTATAATTTGATTTCTAAAGATAATATATTTGATTCTTAAGGAGATAGATTCATATGTTTATAAAACTATTGTTTCTGAATTGACTAATATTCTAAGTGGCATAAATAATTTTTAAAAGTATTTTAAAAAATAAATTTGTTCCTGAATATGAAGATGATTATTTTTTTTTGAAGATGATTATTAAATGTAACAATTTCATGCTTGAAAACTGCCATCAATGAAATAAAAAGGGAATTATGGTTGTTTTATCAAATATTTATGGAGATTTGATAAGCTCCTGCAAATTATTTCAGTCTCGTGGCCCTTTTGCAAATTTAATTATGTTTTAATCCTTACATCTCACCTTGTCAGAAAAGATATTTTAGATGCCACATTAATAATTATCACTTTTATACTTAAGCAGTTGTATTAGGTAAAATTATTATTAGCTGACATTTATTGTGCTATATCTGAAAGGATTTATGCAAAGAACTCTACATGTATTATAATATTCTTACCCCTTTTTGTAGATGAGGAAGTTCAACCTTAGAAATATGATGTAAATGGACCAAGGCCTTACTACTGGGAAGTGTTGGAAGACTGTTTAAACCCAGGCATTTTCACCCTCAAGTCTCTTGTTCCCTTTTTTTTTTTTAATCTATTTATTTGAGGGGTGGCGCATGAGCAGGGGGAGGGGCAGAGGAAAAGGGAGAAGACTTGGGGGCTCCATCCCAAGACCCTGAGGTCATGGCCTGAGCCCAAGGCAGACACTTAACTGACAGCCCCAAGCTCCTGTTCTTAACAACTTTGCATTTTGCCTGTCTTTAGCATCTAATACTGACATGATATAGAAGGGAGATTATGCAGAAAATGAACTTTGTGTCCCTTTTTTGAAGCCACTATGTGCATTCCAAGTGACAGTTCTCTCGTTTAGTCCTTTTGCCTAAATTAAAAACACAACTAAAACATGCACGGAAAGATGAAGAGCTCCACTTCTTGTTATTTCACCACACGGTAACTGTGTCAGTGCTCTGCAACATCATCAGAGGTATCACAAGTATTGTCATAGTCTACACTAGAGAAGATTTTGAAATCCCTCCTTATTTTACTCTAATTGTGCTGCTTTATGGAGACAACTCCAATAATCTGTTCCCCTTCCCAAAAAGGAAAGTTTCTTTCGTTCAAGAGATTTTTAAAGAGCAACATGATGTAATTTATACCTGTTATATTATTTATACCTTAACCTACAAGTATCAATTATTGAAATTTATTAAATGTTCACTGCCAGATATCATCACTACTTCTGTACTTGTAGTTTATTTTGTCATTAGCTGTAGGAAGTATGCCATTTTATATATGAAGAAACTGTGCGTCTCTGAGATATTAAATAAATTGGTCAAGATCACAGCTAGCAAATGATATTTGTATGCATTTGATTTAAAAAAAAAAACGAAATTTAAAAATGCCCAGCTAATTATTTTTGTAGGGAGCTTTAAGATTTCCATCTCTAACAGATGGCTACTTCAATGTAGTTTCCCTTGACACTGATGAGAATGCTTATAGGATTAACTGGGATCAGTAATGTCATGAGGTATTGCTAGAAGAAACTCAATATAGCAGAAGTCCATTATAAGGCGATGTTTTAGGGGCAAAATGTTCTTGCATGAAAGTTGTCTGAAATATCAGAAGAAAAACATAAATCTTTTTGCATAGAAGAGTATAAAATGTCATTTTTCATGTTACCAGTTTTTTTTTAATTTTTTTTTTAATTTTATTTATTTATGATAGTCATACAGAGAGAAAGAGAGAGGCAGAGACACAGGCAGAGGGAGAAGCAGGCTCCATGCGCCGGGAGCCTGATGTGGGATTCGATCCCGGGTCTCCAGGATCGCGCCCTGGGCCAAAGGCAGGCGCCAAACCGCTGCGCCACCCAGGGATCCCAGTTTTTTAAATTTTTTTTTTAATTTTATTTATTTATCATGTTACCAGTTTTAAATGAATAAAGCTTTACATATTTTGCTAAATTTAATCAGCTATGCTATATTCAGTGTTGCTATTTTATTCAAATTAATTTTTGTGTCTCCATCAAAATTATATCTATTTTGAGATAATTGTAGATTTACATGCAATTTTAAGTAAAACATTACTACAGACAGTGTGCCCTTTATGCAAGTCCCCTCAATGATGGAATATTACAAAACTATACAGTACAATATCCCAGCTAGGACACTAATGTTAAAACAGTCAAGATACAGAACATTTCCATCACTACAGGGATCCCTCCTGTCAGCCTTACACAGCCACATCTACTTCCTTTCCCACTACTTTCTCTTAACTGACAACTCATCCATTCTCCATTTCTATAATTTTGTCATTTATAAGAATGTTATATAAATGGAATCCTAGAGTATGTAACCTTTTGGGAATGGCTTTTTTTCCCCCACTCAGCATAACTCTTTAGAGATTCATCCAGAGAGCTATTGCATATTTCAGTAGTCTATTATTTTTTAATACTAATATTATTTTTTACTGCTAACCATAATACATACTATTTTTCCATAGTATGGATGTGCCACTGTGTTTGTTTAACCATTCACTTATTGAAGGACATCTGGGTTTCCAAAACAGTATAAAATCTGGTTTATTCAATGGTACTAAAGTTTTATATTTTACACTTAAGTTCATGATTGATTCTGAATTAATTTTTGTATAAGATGTGAAACTTAGACTGTTTTTTAAAATTTATTTTATTTATTCATGAGAGAGAGAGAGAGAGAGGCAGAGAACAGGCAGAGGGAGAAGCAGGCTCCACGCAGGGAGCCCAATGTGGGACTCGATCCCGGGACCCTGGGGTCACACTCTGAGTCAAAGGCAGACGCTCAACCACCAAGCCCCCCAGGTGTCCCTCGGCAGATTCTTTTTGGTGGGAGTCAGGGGGAGATAATGGGCACCAAAATGAAGCAGTATCATTTGGTGAAATAAACACTTTTGTTTCATTGAATTGCTTTTGCACTTTAGTAAAACATCAGTTGGCCACTTTTGCCTAAGTGTGTTTCTAGGTTCTTATTTGTGTTCCATTGATCTCCATGTGTATTCCTCCACTAATACAAAGTCTTGATTACTATCCTATGTCATGCCTTGAAAATGGGCACTCTATTCCTCTCACTTTGTTTTTTTCAAAATTGTTTTAGCTTTTCTAGCTTCTTTACCTTCATATAAATTTTTGAATCTCACCTATATGTACAAAAATTCTTGCTGGGATTTTGATAGGAATTAAATGAAGTTTGAATATCAATGTGGAAACTGTTGAAATCTTAACTCTATTGTTTTCTAATCCATAAATACATTATATTCTCCATTTTTTTAGGATTTCTATCTCTTTTATCACTATTTTGTATTTTCAGATCCAAGTACTGTATGTCTTCTTAGATTTATACCTAAGTAATTCATTTTTCTTGAATGTTTATAAACGGTATTGTATATTCACATTTTATGTCTACATGGTCATTACACATCTATGTTTATCATGTATCCTTGCAACCTTGCTGAACTCATTAGTTCTATTTTTTTAATGGATTCCTTGAGTTTTCCTACACAGGCAATCATGTTATCTGCAAATATGGACAGCTTTCTTTTCACTTTCTATACATCTTTTTTTCTACCATTCCCCTGGCTATAACTCTCAGCCCTATATTAAGTAGGAGTAGTTTAGAGAGGATATCCCTTTACTTGTTCCCTATCTTGGGATTTCTCACTAAGTTTCTCCATTCAGTGTTACCATTAACAATAATGTTGGCTATAGGTTTTGTAGATGAAATGTCAATTGAAGAAGTCCCCTCTAATTTTTCTGAGTTGTTTTTTAAAATTATGAAGTGGAGGGATCCCTGGATGGCTCAGTGGTCTGGCGCTTGCCTTTGGCCCAGGGTGCGATCCTGGAGTCCCGGGATCGAGTCCCGCGTCAGGCTCCTGGCATGGAGCTTGCTTCTCCCTCTGCCTGTCTCTGCCTCTCTCTCTCTCTCTCTCTCTCTCTCTGTCTGTCTATCATGAATGAATAAATAAATCTTTAAAAAAATAAAAATTACAAAGTAGGTGTTGAATTTTGTCATTTATGCATTGATCATTATGATCATGTGATTTTTTTCTTTATCTTGTTAATAATGAAGGAATACATTGATTTTTCAATGTATAAACCCCATTGATCATAGTGAAAAAACCTTTTTGACATTGCTGATTTCTGTTGTTAATATTTTGTTAAGGGTGTTTGCATCTGTACTTATGGGGATATTGGTCTATAGTTTTCTTTTTATATATTGTTTTTCATTTTGGCATCAGGGTATTACTAACTTCATAAAATGAAATAGAGTGTTTCTCCTTCTTGTTTTCTGGAAAAGACTGCAAAATTTGTGTCAGTTCTTCAAGCATTTGGTAGACTCCTGGGCCTGGAGATTTATTGCACTGGGAGTTTTTTAGATGATTGGTTATTCAATCTAAGGTAATTATGATTATGTTGGATGTTATCTGTTTCATATTGAATGAGTTATGGTAGTTTGTGTTTTTTGAGATATTGCCCCATTTTATCCTGGTTGTTAGATTTATGTGTGCAGGGTTTTTTGTAATATTTTCTTATTATACTTTTGGTGCCTGCAGATCTATTAGGGTATCACTGTTTCATTTTTGATATTGGTAATATATGTTGTGTCTTTTTTTTGCTTTCTTAGTTTCATGAGAGGTCAGTTTTATTGATCTTTTTGAAGAGCCAACTTGTAATTTCTTTGATTTTTCTCTATAGGTTTTGCAGCTTTTAATATTGATGTTTTCTCTTTATTTTTAAATGCTTCCTTCTACTTGCTTTGGATTTGTTTTGATCTTTTTATGAGATCTTGAGGTAAGAACAGAATATTGATGAGAATTTTCACATGAATACACTTGATGGGTATAGTTTTTTCTGTTTTATCTGAGTCATGCATATTTTGATATGTTTTATTCCCACTTCATTCAATTTAGTGTATTTTTAAAATTTACGTTGACACTTTGTCTTTAACAAAGTTTCTAGGTGTTTGAAGATATTCCCATTATTCTAATACTTGATTTCTAGTTAGACTCCTTGGTGGTCAGAGAACATGCTCTTTTATATTTCAATTCTTTTAAGTTTTTTTAAGGTCTATTTTACAACCCAAGATATCACCTATCTTGGTACATGTTCTGTGGGCATTTGAATGGAGTGTGTATTCTGTTGTTAGGAGTGGAGTTTTCTATAAATACTTATTAGATCCTGTTTGTTGATTGTGTTGTTCAGATCTTATATCTTTCCTGATTCTCTGTCTAGTTCAGTCAATTGTTGAGAGAGTGGGTGTTGAAGTACTCCAGCTGTGTGGGTTGTCTATTTCCTCATTTTTTGGTTCTACCAGTTTTTACCTCAAATATTTCAGCTCTGCTGTTTGTTGTGTGCACATTTCAGATTGCTGTATTGTCTTAATGGATTGACTTTTTATCATCATATAACATCACTGTATTTTGTAATTTTCTGAAGTCTACTAGAGTCACACCTGCTTTTTATTGATTTGTGTTTGCATGATACATCTTTTTCTATCCTTTTATTTTCACCCTGATCATATTATTTTTTGAAGTTGAATTTCTTTTAGGCAGCATATACTTGGGTCATGTTTTTTTCATCCACTCTGCCAATCTCTCTTTTAATTAGTGTAGTAAGGCCATTTACATTTAACATAATTATGGATAGATTGGACTTAAGTCTGCCTCTTTTTTCCTGTTTAATGTGGTATTCATTTTTGTTTTATGCCTTCCAACTTTATATGGGTTACTTGAACATTTTTTTGAATTTTGATTTAATATTAGTGTTTTTGAATATCTCTCTATAGCTTTTTTAGAGTTTGCTCAGGTATTACTGTTTATATATGTGCATACACACACACTTTATTGTCTATAGCTGTTGTCATTTTACCAGTTGAAGTATAGAAACCTTACTTCCATTAATATTCTTTTATATTTTCCCATTTATAATATAATTGTCTTAAGTATTGCTCTACATACATTTAGAGACATAGTAGTTAACATTTTAATTTGTACTTCGACCATCAAATATAATTTAGAAAACTCAAGAAGTAAAGTATACTGTGTTTACCCATATGTTTTCTTGTTTATTATTCCCTTTCTGTTTAGAGGATTTCCTAGCATTTTTTTAAAGATTTTATTTATTTATTCATGACAGACACAGAGAGAGAGAGGCAGAGACACAGGCAGAGAGAGAGAAGCAAGCTCCATGCAGGGAGCCTGATGTGGGACTCGATCCCAGGACTCCAGGATCATGCCCTGGGCCAAAGGCAGGCACTAAACCGCTGAGCCACCCAGGGATCCCCTCCTATAGTTTTTTTATACACTAGATCTGCTGGTGACAAATTCTGTTAGTTTTTCTTCATCTAGGAATGTCTTGATTAATCTGCCATTTCTGATGGAATTTTAAGGGATATAGGATTCTAGGTTAACAGCTCTTTTCTTTTAGATCTTGAAAAATGTTATCCCACTTCTAGCTTTCATGGTTTCTGATGAAAAATCTACTGTCATCTAGATTGTTTCTTGCTGCTTTGAAGATTTTTTCTTTGACATTAGTTTCAGAAGTTTGACTAATATATGTATTGGTACAAATTTATTTGGGTTTATGTTTTGGGGGCTTATTCACCTTCTTGAATCTGTAAGTTTATGTTTTTCCAAAATTGGAAAGTTTTTTGCCTTTATTCGTTTGAGTACTTTTTTAGCCCCTTTCTCCTCTTCTTTTGGGACTCTGATGACATGAGTATTAGGTTTTTTGTTCTTCTTTGTATCTCCTATTTCTTTGCTGAGTTTTCTAATTTTTATTTGTTTAAAGTGTATTCTTAATTGCTCCCTGAAGCATAGATGGCCACTTTAAAATCTTTGTCAGAGAATTCTAACATCTCTATTATCTGGGCTTTGGTATCTGTTGAATGTCTTTTTCATTTGGTTTAAGATCTTCCTGGTTCTTCATATGATGAGCAACTTTATGTCAAATTTTTTTTTATTTTGTCTAGAATTACAGTATGAGACTCCAAATATTATTTAACCTATTACTTCAGTTGGTTTTCTCGAACACCTGTCCAGCAGGAGAAGGAGCCTCATTGCTGCCATGTGGGGCTACAAGTGTTTGGTTTCCCAATTGTCCTCTGTTGATTCCCAAGGACAATTGTGGGAAGGAGCTTCCCATGACAGCTGGGTAGGTATACAATTTTCATCTCCTCACAAGTCCTCCGCTGACATCCCAGGAGTAGGACCTTTAATCAGCCAGCAGGGATGAACATCCTGGCTCCCTGTTGGTCTTCTTTGACTCCAGCTCTGCAGAGTTGAGAGTTGCCTTGTTATAACATGTCATAGTAGAGGGATCCCTGAGTGGCTCAGTGGTTGAGCGCCTGCCTTTGGCTCAGGGTATGGTCCTGGGGTCCCAGATCGAGTCCCACATCAGGTTCCTTGCATGGAGCCTGCTTCTCCCTCTGCCTATGTCTCTGCCTGTCTCTGTGTCTCTCATGAAATATAAAATCTTAAAGAAAAAAAAAAACACATGTCATAGTAGAAATCTGTCAGGCTTTAGGGTGAGGGTATGGCCACAGCTTTTCTGTGATGTAGACTGGAGTAGGGCAGGTATATAAAGCTCAGGCCTAATTATAGAAGGAATAGAAGGAATAGAATACTGTGTTCAAATGAGAATCCAGCCCTAACCAACAACATGTTGATTGTAGCCTTGTAGGGGACACACCTAAGCAATGTTGGGACTCCTTGTCCTCAGAAACTATGAGATAATAAAGCTGCTAAATCTGTGGTGATTATTACACCACAAAAGATAAAAAAAGATTAAAAGACAATCCAAATAGCCATAACCACTTCCCATATATATATAATATCACCTAGCTCCTCCTCTCTCCTCAGTTCTGTTTGTTAGGAGGAATCTTTTTATCCATTGTCTTCTGTGATCCTAGGCTTTTCTATTAGAAGATTCTTGTTTGTAGCCACATTTAAAGTGTACATTAAAGAATATGCTCTCTTGTGGGATGTGCAACCACTTAGAGCCACTTTCTGCTGTTGCATTTTTGGGAGCCCATTATTTTCTTTAGGGGTCAAGATACTTTTATAAGTTTGTATGTGACTTTAAAAAAAAATTAAACTAGATATGTTCATGAGTCCATTTGTGGTCATGAACTTCTGGAATGGTTTAGGATGGTACGCTCTTTGGATTCATTCCCAAATATGCAGTATATGGTTTTCTAAACCAGAAATATAGAATGAAATTACTCAGGAACAGTGTGTATAAATGAGAAGATGATCTAGAATAGAATCTGGAGAAATATCAATAGTTAAGAAATGAGCAAAGGATATTGGAAGCAGGATGTAGAGAGATAAGAACATCAGGGGGGAAAATACACATCATTAAAATCAGGAGAAAATGTTTCAAGAAAAAAAGTCTGTATTATCAAACATTATCCAGATATTAAGAACCTAGAATTATTCATTGGATTTAGTGAAAAGTACATAAATGATCTTACTGAAAATACTTTTAGAGAAATAATGAAGACTTGATTATACTGGATTTGCATATTCTTAAAAAAGAAATCTGATTTAAAATTAGACACCTTTTCTTCCTTATTTTCCAGATTTTCTATCCAGCAACTTTTGCATTATTGGTCCTTGACATATAATTGATCACAGACAGGTGAAACAGAGAGATATTTTTTCTTGAGTATCTTCTCAAGGATGAACCCACTAAATCTTACTTTGCAGGCCTCTTCATTTTACTTGTAGGAATGGACTATATATGTCCCACATCCTCAGAAAGATGCTCAAAATGTTATTTGTGCTCTCCTGAATGACATCAACTTTTAAATATCTTTGCTGCTTTTAACATTCAGTTCTCAGGCCAAAATCTGAGCTTTATCTTCTTTCCTTCTCACTACAAAAGTTTAGAATAACTAAATACATACACTTTTGATCAAGAGTGAATATTTTGTTTTAGAGAGTTGGAGTAGTTTTTTATGAAAATCAAATTGACTGAATACTTAAACTTTAAAAACTAAGTAGAAAACCAAGTGAAACTAAGTAAATACAGAGTTAAATGGGATCTTAATAATTTTATATTTACAAATAAGTTCTGATGTTATTCAACATTGGTTTTTTGCAGCTATTTATTCTTTTCTCTTTTTTAACTTTTGAAGTAATGTTAGACTTACAAGAAAGTTGCAAAAATTTTACAATGAATTATATGCCCTTTACCCAAATACTCCGAATATTAACATTTTACCACATTTGATTTAGGTTCCTCTCACTTTTCTCTGAAACTTTTTGAAGTATTTAAGCTGCACACATGCCCCTTAACCTCTAAAAATTTCTCTATATATTTCTTAAAACTAAGGACAGCCTGGTGAACTCAATATAATTATCAAAATCAGTAAATTAACATTGATATAGTGTCATTATCTAATCTATATAGCTGTGCTGTCCAATATGATAACCACTAGCTACATGTGGCTACTTAAATTAATTAGAAATTTGTTTCTTCAGTCACACTACTTAACATTTCAGTTAGCAGTTTAGTGGCTGCCATATTGGAAAACATAGATATAGATCATTTTCATCATTGCATAAAGTTCTATTACACAGTTAATGGTCTGGAGATTCTAATCGTGCCACTTATTCCATGGATGTCTTTTATAGCAAAAGAAAAGGAGTTTTTCCAAATTTTGCTAAATATCCTATTGTTCTTACTTTGGTCCAGGATCCTTTATTGCATTTAGTTATTATGTCTCTGTTAGTCTCCTCCACTCTGAAGTAATTCCTCAGTCTTTCTCTTTATTTCATCACAAGTTGTGATCATTTTTTCTAATTCTATACAATCTACCACATTTTTTAAAAGATTTTATTTATTTATTGGAGAGAGTGATAGAGCACAAGCAGGGAGAGGCAGAGGGAGAGGGAGAAGCAGGCTCTCAGGGAGCCCAATGCAGGGCTGGATCCTAGGATACTGGGGTCATGACCCAAGCCGAAGGCAGACAGACACTCAACAGACTGAGCCACCCAGGCGCCACACAAATCTACCACATTTATTAATTGGAATTCAATTTTAAGAAGGGCCTTTCTCTTATTTATTTCTACTGGTAGGGACTCATGGATTCTTTCATTCTGTGGTTAAAATCCATTGCCATCTTTCGTTATTTGATGCTTAAATCATCCTGGGTTTGAAAAGTGAGAGGGAGCCCTTCAGGCTGATTTATATTTATACTGAATATGTCACCTAATAAAAAGGGGATTGTTTTGCAGTATTGATAAAAGGATTATGGCATTCTTTGCTGAATATCTTTAACCTATTTAAAATATCTGACTTATTAAACTATTAAAGTTCAAATATTATTCATTGTATAATTGCCTGTATCTCATATCTAAATTATCCTATATCTCACACTAATTATTGAGAGCAAAGTGTTTTCACTAGTATCCTTTGTTACTGTTAAACTTGGGCAAATATTCACTGATTTATTCACTCTTCAGTTTTGAGAAGAGTTTTCATATAACTATTTCCTTTTTTAACAGTTCTTTTTTTCTTTCAGTTTTATTGAGATAGAATTGACATACAGCAGTGTTTAAGGTGTGCAGGATAATGACTTCTACATATTGCGAAATTATTACCACAAGAAGTTTAGTTAGTTAACATCCATCATCTCATATACATACCAAAAAAGGAAAAGAAAAAATTTTTTTTCTTGAAATCTACTCTCAGCACCTTTCAAATAAGCCATACAGCAGTGTTAACTATATTAAAGTTGTACATCCCCAGTACTTACTTATAAGTGGAAGTTTGTACCTTTTAACCTCTACCTGCATCTAATTCCCCTACTTCCATGCCCTGCTAACCACAAATCTGATCTCCTGAGTTTGGGTTTTGAGGGGCTTTTATTTGTTTAGATTCTACGTAAGTGAAATCATGCAGTATTAGTCTTTCTCTGACTTATTTCACTTAAATAATGCCCTCAAATTCCATTCACGTTAGCAAAAATGGCAGGATTTCCCTCTTTTTTATGACTGGGTGTTACTCTGTTATACAAACCATTATCTGCAAAAAGCCGAGGGCAGCAAGACATAAATTTGATATTAGTGAAGGTTTAAGTTCTGGTAGGATTAAGAAGTGCCAGCATCAGAACTCGCATAGTGGGTGTCAGTGGTTGGGGAAATCCCAGAAACAATAAACAATTTGAGCATTAAAGCAGCATGAGAAACCGCCTAGGTGACACAAAGGATAGTGTTTGGAAAACCTGCTGCAGCAAGAACCAGGCTATGAATATGATATTGCTCCCAAGAAGAGTATTTCCCTGACTTCTCTTTATCTGTGATCATGGAGAATAATAGAAGAAACTCCCAGAGAGCAAAGACAGGCCGCTGGAGGATAGTGATTTTGGGAATTCTCATCGGCAAAATCTGGGCCATCAGTCCACTTAAGGAATTTAATCTACTGTCAGAGGTAGGAGGTTTGGGATTACCTGCTAAGTGGGCTTAACAACTAATATGGATTGGTGGCTATTAGTTTTCTAATTCTTTTTTCCACATAGGAGTTTAGTTATAGTTATCCTATTCGCACATCACCATTGGATATTGAGTAGGGAGGGAACAGATAATTTGTCTGTTTGTAGGTAAGACCTTGAGGAGGCACAGTCACTAAATTTTATTCTCCCTTCTTCCGTAACAGTAAAACCATAGCTGAGATATGGTTCCCTTGCAGCAAAGTGATAGTTCTGCAATGCAAAGATTTCACCAATGGAATGTGAGCAGAAGTCATATAACTTTAGATTCTTTTGCTTAAAAGAAATGCCCTGGCCCTGGGACTTTATTATTATTATATTCAATTTATTTAAACTCAAGCAAAAAAGACAATTCACCCATTCCTCCCACCACCCCTCCCCCAGACTCCACCACCACCAGTCTGTTCTCTGTGTATATTGGACGCCATATATAGGAGAGGTCAAATAGTATTTGTCTTTGTTGGGCTTGTTTCACTTAGCATAATGCCCTTGAAGGTCCATCCGTATTGTCACCAGTGGCAAGATTTCATTCTCTTTCGTGGCTGAATAATATTCTGGTGTGTGTGTACACATACACCTAAAGACACAGAAACACACGTACGTGCACACATACATACCATGATTTCCTTACCCATTCATCCATCAGTAGATACTTAGGTTGCTTCCATACCTTGGCTATTATAAATAATGCTGTAGTGAACATATCTTTTCCAGTTAGTGTTTTCATTTTCTTTGATAAATACCCAGAAGTAGAATTGTTGGATCACATGGTAGTTATATTTTAATTTTTTGAGGAGTTTCCATACTGTTTTCCATAGTGGTTGTACCAATTTACATTCCCATCAACAGTGCACAAAAGTTCCCTTTTTTCCACATCATCTCCAATACTTGTTATTTCTTGTCTTTTTGGTAATAGCCGTCCTAACAGGTGTGAGGTGATATCTCATTGTGGTTTTGATTTGCATTTCTCTGATCATTAATGATGTTGAGGATCTTTCCATGTATATGTGAGCATCTGCATGTCTTCTTTGAAAAAATATCTATTCATATGCTCTGTCCATTTTTTAATTGGATTGTTTCTTGCCACTGAGTTATGTAAGTTCTTTATTTTGGATGTTAATCTTTTATCAGATATATGATTTGAAAATGTTATCCCCATTGTTTTGATGGTTTCTTTTGCTGTGCAGAAGCTTTTTTAGTCTGTAGTAGTCCCACTTGTTTACTTTTGCATTTGTTCCTAGGATTTGGTTATTACCTTACTAATATAAGTCCTTGTGAAACAGGGTTATCATTACTTTAGAGTTGAAATTGGCAGTTTATTCAGGTATCTCTCAAAAAGATACCTAGTGTTTTGGGGGAAATATGAAGGTGAGGTCAGAGCAATTTCTTAGAAAACCAAAACTATACCCAGTGCCAAGCATTATGTTTGGCACTTAAGTTAGTGATCAATAAATATTTGTTGAATGAATGAATAATGACTGTAATAAGGACTTAACTCTCTACTGTTTGTCTTTTTTTATCTTAAATTCCTTCAGATCATGATTTAACTTAATAATTTTTCATATGTGGGCCACTTTTACTTTTAACATTTTCTGCCTACACATCTATAATTATCTATTAAAACATTCTCAAATTGTCTTCTGTGGAAAAATATGTGTGTTGCAATTTTCAAAAAGGGATGGTAATTTCATGCACAAAAGTCAGGTTGATATTTTTTCCAGCACTTTGCTCACAGAGACTTTTATATACTATTATTGTACACTGTGAATTTCTTAGAGGAAGGAGAATATTCAGTATCTTTGAAGCTTATTTAATGATAAAACCCATTTTTTCAGTTTGTTGGAGGCCATAGCGTCATAGAACACACTTCAGGAAATGTTTATCTGATCTCCAAAGTTCTGCAAGGGGATCCCTGGGTGGCGCAGTGGTTTGGCGCCTGCCTTTGGCCCAGGGCACGATCCTGGAGACCTGGGATCGAATCCCACATCGGGCTCCCAGTGCACGGAGCCTGCTTCTCCCTCTGCCTATGTCTCTGCCTCTCTCTCTCTCTCTCTCTCTCTCTCTCTCTTCCTCTCTCTCTGTGACTATCATAAATAAATAAAAATTTAATAAAAATAAAGTTCTGCTTAACTTTCTTTAGGCTAATTCCTTTGTTTTCTTTTTCTTTTTTTTTTAATTCCTTTGTTTTCTTTGTTTGTTTCTTTCATATTGTCATTTTTGGTCTACTTGATATACCCCAAGTGACTTTTCTTTCTTATTAATCCAGACAGCCTCTTTTCAGCTAAATGACATGTCTTACAAAGTCCACTGATTTTCCAAAACGCTGAGCCCATGTATTACAGATGACTTTAGGAAGATTATTCATCTGAACATTTGTCACACTTTCATCAGACAATTTAATGCATAATTTTAAAGTCATTTAGATTCTTTGTAAACCATTCTATACACCTTGGTGGGGATGTTTTGTGTTTTAATAGAAAAAGTAGTCAGAATTTTAAACATTCATGGAATGTTGAGTCAGTCTCTTAATGGCAAAATTGTACAGAGTAAGAAAAAAGTCCATAGATATAGAACCAAGAGGCATCTATATAAATAGTAATGTGAAGAAGAGTGAATTCCTTTTTAGCTGTAACATCACATTTTTTGCATGTTGCACGAATTCTTTAGCCGTTTCTAAACACATTTCCATTTACGTCATTTATAAAAACTGCCTAGCCTCATATTCTGGAAAATTGACAAAGTTATAATGAACAGATGCAGATTCCATAATTGTAATTGGCTGTTTACTCTAATGATCTGACTCATGCATCATTAATGATTTCTATTTTTCTCCATATATTACCTTACAAATATGAAAGCGTATCTTTCAGAATGAAAAACTTGATTGCTAAAAATCAGGGGTTATTACATTATAACCTATGTATTCTCCAAACACCTATATTTAAACCTAGAATTTCAACTTAGCTACCCTTTTATATATTTTTGCTTATATTTCTCTTTCATAATCTTTCTCATTTTTTTATTTCTCAGAGGAGCACACAGTTTTAAATGTAATCCTTTTTATTATATTTTTCTTATCAATGATAAGTTCTTATTTCTAAATTAGATATTATAGTATATAATTTATCTATTTTATGTTTTTTTCACAAATTCAACTTTATCTGAAGAATGAGAAATAAGTATGCAGTAGAATGCCAAACAGAAACAAAAAGATGTACTCTCATGTTAACTTGTTTTCTGATAAGATTTTAACAATAATATGGAAAGGACTTTTACTTTCCAAAGTGGAACTAATTTAAGTAAAGAACTGAAGGACTTAAAGGGACCAAAAAATCTTGTTTTAAGCATAATACACATACAATTTCAAATGAGATTAAATAAACCCCCCAAACTCCTGGACTTTGAATAATTCTTTTGACAGTTTCTGACTATTGCTGAATTTTGTTATATGAGTAGAGAACACTATATTAATGAAGGAATGGTTTTATAATTACTTTTTTTGGGGAATCATAAGTTCTTTTGTGAAAGTACCAAAATACAGAGCAAGTGTTTTGGCATATTGTTGCTTGTTGTAAGGAAGATCTAATAGCTTGTTATGGACTATTAATATGAACAGAAGTCATTTAGAGTTCAGATATGTATTTAGAACTAACATGTGGGCAAAAAGATACAAAGTGAATCAAGAAATTCTAGAAAAGATTGTTTGAAAAGGAGAAATTGCTATTTTCTGGTTAGCACTAATGAAATAAAGAAATTTAAAGTTTTCTTTATTTTGAAGAATTTTATTGAGTCTCAAATAGTAACTTAGAATTGATAGAATTAAATCAGTGAAAGTATGAAACTCTTTAGCTGAAAAAGTAGTTACATAAATATAGTTTCATTGACTAGGAAACCCAAAAAGTTACAGCTGTTTGTTATATGAGATGATTACAAACTGAACATCTGAGTTTAGTAATAAAATGTCATTTGTTAAGGCTTATAGCAAATTTAAAACAATTACATATAAATTAGTTTTCTCTGGCTTTGAAAATATCGTTACCATGCTATTTTGCATAAAGAAGAGAAAAATCTTCATATTCTAGCACTTATTGAAGAAATGTTAATAGGAATGTAAGTGAATGATTTGTTCTCTAACTTCTAATTTGTTGATTAAAAGTATGTATAATGAAAGCACATGCCAAGTAGGTTTGCAGCATGAATTTTGCAGCATATGGTAAACTAAAACCCCGTTGACCTTTTGGTCTTGTTGATCACATGCATGAAGATAATCATCTGTTAATCTCTACTAATCACTGGTACATCCTTGTACAGAAGACAGAACGGTTTTTATTTGTGCTACATTTGCTCTTTTGGAAATTGCTTTAACAAGGAATTTTTAAAAATTATTTTATATCTTAAGATTGTAAAATAATGAACATTTTATATCTAAAAGAGAATTTTAAAATAAGACTTAGAATTCTCAACCTGCGTATATCTCAATATTGTGTTTTTTTTATGAGTTTTAGATACCAGTAATAATTTTCTGAAAGACATGGATATGTCTTTTTTTTTTTTTGTAAGAAAAGGAAAACAACAGGGCTTCTCGGACTTTGATATGAATTATCTAGGGATTTTGGTAAAATCCAATTTCTGATTCAATAGTTATAGGGTATTGTTTGTTATTCTGCATTTCTAGCAAGCTTTCCACTCATAACCATTCAGCTAGTTTGAGGTCTGCAAACTTTTTCTTTAAGGGTCTTGGTAGCAAATATTTTAGACTTTGTACAATAAGGATATTACATAGGTGTTTACATAAGACAAAAAATGTATGCAAATGTTTTATTGGTGAAATTCCAAGGATACTAATAGTTATTTTTGTGGTATTTCCATATAACAAAACACTATTCAGCGATAAAAAGGAATGATCTATCAATACACACAACAGGAATGAGTCTCAAAAACATGCTGAGTAAAGAGGCCTTACACAAAAGTTATATTCTCTGAGATTCCATTTACATGAAGTTCTAGAAAATACAAACTAATCAACAGTAATAGAAAGCCAAGTTTCTCCTTTGCAGAAGGAGAAAGATACCGTGTTGTAGATCACAAGAAGGAAGAAGAGTTCCTCACTAGTGGGCTTTCCATAAAATTGATGCATTTGCAATAGAAGAAAGCCAAACCATAGCAGCATCTTGAACAAGGAGCAGGAACTCCAGGTCAACAAAGTGATGAAGAAAAATTTTTAAACTGGAGAATGATACCATTTCTAAGCAGGTTACATTAGAACAAGTTTGTTGGAAAGATTAACCTTCCATCCAGCCTCTCCTCACATGCATATGGAAGGTCTTTCCTGCCTCGGATGCACAATTATTCAAATATGTACTATGTAGGGCGCCTGGGTGGCTCAGTCCGTTGAGTGTCTGCTCAGGTCAGGATTCCAGGGTCTAAGGATGGAGCCTGCCAGGGAGCCCGCTTCTCCTCCTCCTCCTGTCACTCACCCTGCTTGTTCTTTCTCTCTCTCTCTCTTTCTGTCAAATAAATAAATAAAAATATGAATTGCATAGCAAGAAATAAGTTTATGTAGTAATCCAGTATATGGATATTTTTGTAGCTGTGTCTGTGACTGCAATGGATTTCATGAAGTAATGCAAAACAAACCCAAACACACTTCTAGGGGCAGAAGGACGGCGAGTCCTGAGAGCCATTTAGATGAAAGAAATGTTCTGTATCTTGATTGTAAGTGTAACGTTGTGCAGATGTATTATGTTTTTCAGAACTCCTTGAACTTGGGGAATCCACCTACATTTTGTGAGGATATTCAAGCAGCCCAGTGGAGAGGTCTGCGGGTTAGAGGAACTAAGGTCTATTTCCAAGAGCTGAGTGAGTGAGCCGCCCTCGAAACATATCCGCTAGCCCCACTCAAACATTCAGGTTACCCTATACCATAGCTCACAGCTTACTGCAACTTTACAAGAGTGTTGGAGCCAGAAGCATCCAACTAAGCCCTCCCAAATTCCTATTCACAGAGACTGCTAGTAAATCCTTGTTGTCTTAAGCCAAAAAGCACAGCAAAAAAACCCTCAAACCATGCATTTTAAAAGAGTTTTGCTCTAGTTTATGGTATTTAAGTTATACTTCAATAAGACAAATTTTTAAAAGCAAACTTAGGTGAGAGTCTTTGGCTAATATAATAAGTGAAATGACATTGTAAATTGTAAATCAGTATCCAAATATGTTATTACTGTTTTGAGTACTCCCTAAGGGTACTTTACATTGTAGGTGGGGCCACCTTTTATCAGGAGGTTGCTTATTCTGACCAGTATATATTTAGGATAAATATTAAGACTAAAATATTAAGACCAAAAATATGTCTAACTTCCTCAACAGAAGAGTAGGGACTTCTGAAATGTTTGCTTCAAGGATTTAAACATGCTATAGTTACTACTTGACTATCCAAAATAGAAATAGAGGCGGTATGGTGGTATAGTGTAATAAGCTTTGGACTCTTTATCAGAAAATCTGGGGTTAATTGCCACTCAGGCACTAATTCACAAAACAGTCATGGAGAAATCAGTCAGATTTCTCTGGATCTCAATTTCCTCCTTTTAAAAAATGAAGTTATTGGACTAGGTGGTTTTAAATAGCTTTAAAATCTATGATTCTATGAAGTAGGAACTTAAAGGATGATGAGAATATAGTATGTAGCATAAAAGTAGCACAAATGTAGCATTAAAAATGCTCTGCTTCTGATTTTATATGAAATGATTTTAGGTGCTATGGATCTTCCATGATAGTTCACTGTGATACTTTTCTAAATTCCTACTTTTTAAAAGAAGCATTTAAAAGAGAAGATTTTAACAACCTGACAGTGTTGCCTTGTTGGAGTACTGTATGTTGTGATGCAAAAAAGTAGAAACTAAAATGTCTATTTTCAGATATGTATCTTAAACATCATGTTTTTCCTTTTAACCTATAAAATCTTTTCAATCCAAAATTCTGGAAAAATCAGAATTTATCTTCTATTACTAGATTTTTAGTCATGAAAAATGAGTGCATATATTATGATCAAAGAGTTATTTCTTTCTTAAATCTTCAAATAGATATTTTAAAGCAAATGATTTTACACTTTTGCAAATGTTTTCATGACTAAATCTTGCATTTCATACAAGAAAGCTAGTTTGCTCTGTAACTTAGATAAGTGTAGTAATCTGTGGTCAGCACACATAAACTTTTTTTTTTAGCACACATAAACATTATTTTAAAGTACAGTTCATTATTTTCTTAATTGTGCTTTCCTACATTTACATTAGCCTATGCCTAGTGCAACTTTGGGGTCATTTGGGCCTAGAACCAAGTAACTTTGTTGTTTATCAGTTAGATATGAGTTGCTCAGACTTTCTGAACCCCATTTCTCTTTCTTTTTTTTTTAAATGGAAGAATACCTATATATGAAACTGCTGATTAGTTACGGATTAAGTGATCAAACATAACAAAAGTACCTATGAATAAGAAGCTCTTTTCTTTTGTTCCCCAAAGTTAACAAGTTAAACAATTCATCAGTTATTAGATCTAACAGTTGAACTTTTGTTTTGCCATATATGAAGAACTAGTAACAGAAAAAAGATGAGTTTGATCCTTTAGGTTTCATCCTATCCATCTGCATATGCTTTGGCTTGATGTGTTGACTATTTTCTGTATATTTTTGCACTGAATAGTTTTCAAGTGTGGATTTTTAATATTCACATTTTTTTTAAATTTTTATTTATTTATGATAGTCACAGAGAGAGAGAGAGAGGCAGAGACACAGGCAGAGGGAGAAGCAGGCTCCATGCACCGGGAGCCCGATGTGGGATTCGATCCCGGGTCTCCAGGATCGCGCCCTGGGCCAAAGGCAGGCGCCAAACTGCTGCGCCACCCAGGGATCCCTATTCACATATTTTTATAAGTATATGATTTTAAACTATTTTACTAGTGCTTAGCTCTTTTTCATTAGTCTATTATTGCTTAGTAACTAAATGTATAAAATATTTAATGAAGATGCAATGTGGCACTTTCTAGCCAGACAGCAGAGTTGGAATCCCCATACAAGCTATGTGACCTGGAGCAAGTTGCATAATCTCCGAACCTAAATTTTTTAAGAAGTTAAATAGTGATAATGATTAAGTGCTTAGGTTGGTACCTGGAAAGTGTTAAACACTGAAAAAATGTTAGTTGTATAGTGTCATCAATACTAAAAGACAATTAACAGATTTAATCCTATATAGATTTAAGTTAGCTCATTGTTGGTGATTTCTGATTGTAACCAGAGTTTTCAAATTTCTGTGAAGAATGAATCTTTTACCATTATGCAAAATGCACACTTTGTTGATGGTGGGCCAATAGTATTATCTCTATTGAAGATTACATGTTACATGAAAATATGAAACAATGAGTTTATGTTGCTGAGATTCTTGACTTGGGAAGTTACCAAATCATCATTGTTTGTTGAGTCATGCCAGACTGACTTGGTAGAAAGTTTGGATTATTGAATATTTAACATATAATAAATACTTTTGTTTACTTCCTTGGAACTTACCACAGTGGTAAATACATTGTACACAGTATATAAATATTAATCCATTAATATTATTTGCTATAAGTTGGGAAATTTTAAGACGTTTAGCGTTCTTAACTTCACCATATACCAGCAAATTAAATCCAGAAAGTTAACAGAGGAAGAAATTAATTCACAATTTATAAAATATTTTTTCCCAAGTCTCAGTTTTCACACATTCAGAAAATGAGATTCCTATCAGAAGAAGAATTATTACTTTGTCTCTGCCTCAGCTAAGAGGATGCAGGGCTTTCTGAACATCCTGTTTTCCTTTGAAGTTTAATTTTGTAAGTTTAACTCTTTAAAGTGAGTTTTTTCTTATTGTTATAGTAACATGCACTCACCACTCACCAAAAAGAAACTTTAATACAAAGAACAAAATAAAAAGTACATGTAGTTCTGCTCCCCAGCAATACCCACTATGAATATGTGTCTGTACTTTTAAGGGCTCTACTTATTTCTTATGTATTTACATATATATTTATAAATGCATATATATTCATACACATATACCCACCCCAAGAAACCTGCTAGGAACATGTCTTTCCAAGTTAATATAGTAAATCTATAGTGTCACTTAAATTATCAGTTGCCTTATATTGCCCTTTGACTTTTTCTATTAAGGTCTTTATTTTTTAGTTTACGTGTTCTTCCATATAAAACATATATAACATGTTAACATATATATAGCATATGCATAGCAAAGTACAACAACAATTTTAATTTATGATTTTTTACCGTCATATAAATTTTAAATTTTTATTCAGTGAAAGAGTTAAAAAATTTTTCTTTTAGTATACTTTCAGTGTTAAGCTTAGAAACATCTTTTCACCCCAAGATTATTTAAGTATTTCTTTATATTTTTGCTAGTTCTTTAATGGTTTCATAAAATTCTTTAATCCTTCGGTAAATGCTTACATTGAAAGGAAAAACCATGCAGTAGGGAAGTGTATCTGTAGGTAGGCCAACAAGCTATGACCTACATTTCACTATCCTAAAATATTTCCCCAAATGCCCTTCCAAATCCTGAAAGTCTAAAGTTAGAGAATCATCATATCTTAGTTTTTAATGTAACATTTGCTTAAAACAAGAAAGGGGCTTAGGTTGGTCTCTGTTTCTGCCCCTTCCCTAAGGTGGTCAGTGATACATCCTCAGAGCTTGAGCTCGTTTCTGATCAGCTTCCAAATCAGATGCCATTGGGAATTGAAAGAAAGCAATTTTTCTCCTTGAATGCCTAGATCTTAGAAATAAAAGAAGATTCTATTTTAGAATTCTAAGCCAAGAAGTTAGCTTTTCCTTTTTATCTGCTCTATTCCCTGAGGGCAGAATTTATAAATGAGAAGAAATGGGTAAAAGAAAGTTAACAATAAGGAATGAGAAGAGCAACCTTTCAGTATCTAAAACCAGCCTATTACAGTTATTTTTATGATCATTTTGAAGCAGGATATTTCCATTTGCTTAGGATGTATAACAGTAGGATGATTAATTACAGGCATGTATCTTTTAAAGAACTTTTGCCTTGAAAACAGTAGGCTGTCGAAATGGAAAGGAGGAAAATGTGGACTAAGATTAATGTCAAAACAGAGGACAAGAATGTAATACTAGCAACAGAAATGAGAAATAAGTGGTCAAGTGTCTTTGTTATCTGTGCCAGTCCTAGGAACCGTATCCTTTCTTGATGGTTTCACATTTTTGGTGCCTACTAATATGATAGCATCCCTAGCCAAAGACTTTCTGTCCTGGGTTCACTTATGACTCTGAGATAGGACATGGCAGACAGTCTGGATCTAAAAAGACATTCCCAAGGGTCTTGTCTATCTAGTTTACCAATATAATCTGGATATGTAATCGAATGCTTGGCACATAAATGCTCAAATAACAACAATAATGTTAATAAAAGCAAATGACATTATATGATTCTTACTACATTAGGCATTTTATAAGACTTTTAAATAATATTGACTCATTCGTTCCTCATAACGACCTAGGAGATAGGTATTGTTAACAACCTCATGTTTACAGTTAAGGAAATGGATGCACAGAAGGTAGGTGACTTTCCCAAAGTTTTAATGGCTAATAAACAACTGGCAGAACCCAAGATTCAAATAAGCATCTGGGTTCAGAGTCCAGCTCTTAACTATGAAGGAAGGAAGGAAGGAAGGAAGGAAGGGAGGGAGGGAGGGAGGGAAGGAAGGAAGGAAGGAAGGAAGGAAGGAAGGAAGGAAGGAAGGAAGGACACAAATGTATTACCAAAATGAAAACATTGATAGAGGGTTAGAAATTCAGGGAGATGGTTGAAAAAAGATTGCAATGTATGCTGAGACAGAGAGGTTGGGTAAAGAGGTAGTAAAATCATCAAGGTTAGAGGGAAGCCAAGAAAAAGAGAAGAAATATAGTCCACGTCAGGTATCTCTAGAAGCAAAAGGAATAATCTTCCCAGTCCTTTTCCCCTTACCTTCTTGGTATAAGCTGCTAAGAGATATACCTGCCTCATCAAATTTTATTTTGCAAATTAGAATATCAGTACACATGATTTGACCAAACTTCTTTTCTAGTTTGTTGATATATTTATGTGAGAAACCTTAGAAATATATAAACATCTGTTGCAAATAACACAGCTTTGCATCATTTTGTTATAGTGCCTAATTCAGTTCATTTAATTATCACTTTTTTGCAGACATCTGATGGCATATCTTATATTAATTGACTTGGAATATTGCAATTCTATTGACCATTAGTGACTTTTCTATTATTCAAACATTATCAACAAAAATGATCTCTGCATCCTTCTTCAGAATTAGATGATGCAGTTCTGCATTTCTGTGTATATTTATTACCAATGTATGAATTACCAATATCTTTAGACTCTAGAAGGTTTCTCTTTATAACCTATTTAGCCAGTAAATTCTTATTGGGGTGTTTAAGAACACAAAATTTATCAGAAACACTGCTATGTGCCAAAGCAGAAAGAGAAGCTTTAAAGAAGAATTCAAAGATTCATTTCTTTGCTAAATCATCCCATGGAGGGTCTTTTAAAAACTTAATCCAATGCAAGTATCTTAAAATATAAGGTAGCTTAGAAAATAAACATAGACTAACCTTAGATGTAAGTCACAGTGAATATCCCCATTAGCCATTTGCTTTGTTTTTTTGCCGAAAATTATAATTTTAATGTTATTCCAAGTTTGGATGTATAGTATGTTCACAAATGACATCTAGTCATTCGAAGCCTCTCCAGTTTGGAAATAAGATTCAGAGTCCATCTAAAGATTTTTCAAAAAATTACTTAATGATACATTTTCAACTGATAATATTTCAGAATATTTGAACTTATTTTTCTTAGCGTACTTTTAAGAGCTGTTAGAAGACCCTCAAATCTTACAATTATGTTACAAACATAATTAATCTGTGTTGCGCTCTAATAAAATCACAAATTTCATATAATTTTCACTTTAATATTTTTACAATGAGTTTAAATTCAGGTTGAAGAATATCAGACATGTTTTTCATTATAAAGGTAATTTGTGCCTATTTTATAATGTTCAGATATTACAGAAAGATTGGATGTGAAAGTAAAAAAAAAAAAAATCCCTCTATTTACCCACCTAAATTCCCATTATAAGAACTTTCTATGCTTATACATATATATCCCTTTTGGCAAATGGCATCAGCTCCATTATTAATTTACATGTTACGAATGTGTCCTTTACAATCAATACTCACCAGTATTTTATTGCAGTTAACTGATTAAGTTATAAAACTTTTCAGAAACCTGTTTTTTATTTTGTAGCTAGATCTTTCAGCAATTAAACTAATTTTTTAATATATTAGCTGCCACCAAAACCAGAAAAAAATCATTTAATTAGCCATTTTGTCTGAGCCACAATTTTTCATATGAATATCTGTTCTTTAATTTTTAAAATATATGATAGAACAACTGTGACATTTTCTCAGTTTCTATAGTACAGGTTTTTAGCTTCTGAAGTAAGGCTTTTTAATATGTGATAATAGCATGAAAATGGTTTTGAACAAGGAAAAGATGGTTTAAATAGTTCTTCGTTAAAATTAGGAACTCTTGACCAAAAGACATAAAAAGACAAGCCTTTGAGAAATGTTTGTAACATATAAGTGACAAAATGTTACTCTTTAGAATGAATAAATAACTCTTCCTTGTTAATTTGGGAAAAAGAAAAGCAACCCCAAAGGAACATGAAGAAGAAACACTTCACAAGAGGTTATCATTATGCTGTTAATCAAAAAGTTTCTCGACCTCGTTGGTAGTTAAGGAAGTGCAAATTAAAGCCACAAATTGGCACTGCTATAAACTTACAAGACTGGCTTAAATTTAAAGTCTGAGAATATCAAGTATTGACAAGGATATAGAACAACTGGAATACTTATTGCTGGTGAAAGTATAAATTGTCAACTAAATTGGAGAATAATTTGACATCATATAGTAATGTGTATATTAGATATAAATTTGACATTTATGCATGTATGTGTGTATATATGTCTAATATATCTGCATTAGAAACTCTTGAAGCAAGCGAGTTGTGCAAAATTGTTGTTAGTAACACTAGGTAACAGCAAAAACGGAACATGCCAAATGTCCATTAATAATGGGGTGGATACTATGGTACTTTTATATGATGTGATTATATACAGCAGTAAAATGCTTCTTGCAGTAACTTGGATGAATCTTAGGAACACAGTGTCGAACAAAGTGTCAGAGAATCCTTACAGCATTATTTCATTTATGTAAAGTTTAGAATAATCAAAAGTAAATAATAGTTGATTGTGGCAGCAACCTTATGTGGTAACACCTAAAGAAAAGCAAGAAAATGAAATACACAAAATTCAGGAAAGTTATTACCTCTTTCACTAAGGTGAAAGGAGAGTGAAATGAGTTCAGAAAAAGGTACAAAGAACTACAACAGTGATGTTATTCTCTTAAACTGAGAGGTGGTAGGTAAATATTTGTTTTTGTTATTCTTTATGTGTTATACTCGTGGTGAATATTTCCTATCAATATTTAATGGAAACATTAAAATAATTATATATAAAAATTTAAATTTTTAAAAGTTTAAATTACTAATAGAAATTTAGCTTTTTAATATCATCTAAAGACCTGAAAATGATCCTTCTGTAAAATGATATATATTCCCTTCCTCTGTAATACTAGCTGCATTTCATGTAGAAATAATACTCTAGAGAATGAGTTATATAGGCAACCCTTTATAATATAAGGATGTGGCTACTTCCACTGTAAGAAACATATCAAATAGACTTCATTTAACATGTTAACTTTTTCTTTGACAGTTTTCTTTTTTTTCCCCTTTGACAGTATTCTTAAATGTTCCTTTATTTACTGAACTTTTGAAAAATCAAAGAAACGTTTGTAAATTTCTCATTAGCAGTCCCAAACATGCCTTAAGTAATTTTAAGAAAATGTTTGAAAATTACTGTTCTTAAATACTGATAGTTTCCAAAGTAAATGTCATTATCGATACATTACTAGATTTTGCTGAGTAAAGCTGTTTCTACACAAAAACATCTTGGCCACCTGCAACTGTTTGTCAGTGGATTTTGAGAACACTAGTAGTAATTGTAAACTTAGGAATGTGTGACAAGCTAACAGCCAGCTGTGCATATCCTGACTTCTTCCAGGTGTTAAAATAAATATGACCATTTGGTTCACTTATAACTCAACAAAAATATTTCATGATTCATTAGCTTAAAAATCCATTTATAATTTCTTTATTGGAGGGAGTAGATAATGTTTTACTCATTTGAAATGAAAAAATACATACCCAGAAATATTTGTGGTATCATTACATATTATATTCAAGGGTCTCTTCATAAAATGAGAAGAATTTTAATGTGACATTTGTATTTTTTTTTTCACATTCTTTTCACACGAAACCACTACTGAGCCGCTTCTGCCTATAGGCATCAAAAAGAATTAAAAAAAAAAAAACAAGTATGTTTTTTTTTTTCCTTTTAAATTTTTATTTATCTATGATAGTCACACACAGAGAGAGAGAGAGGCAGAGACACAGGCAGAGGGAGAAGCAGGCTTCATGCACCGGGAGCTCCAGGATCGTGCCCTGGGCCAAAGGCAGGCACTAAACCGCTGCACCACCCAGGGATCCCCACAAGTATGTTTTTAATTCAGTTAGAGTTCAACTTGCCTTGGCGGAACCCAGTTCCAAACTGAGGTATATTAATTTCTATGTTTGGTATATACCATATGTTTGATCATTAACTGATAAAGGTCACTATTTATTGAACACTTGCTGTTAGGCATTAGCTCAAGAAATCCAGGTGCCTAAGTGTTGCCTTGGGTCAACTACCCATCCCCATAGGGTTCCTGGGGAAGACTATAAATACAAGAGAGAACTGCAAGTGGAAAAATCCAAATCCATTTTTATTAGATTATCTAGCATCTGAAACTCCAAATACAGAGCTAGAGTTCTCAGATAAACTGGAGTAGAATATATGGTTTAGGCAGCCACTGAAAGTAAGTGAATAAACCCAGGGAAGATCAAGGAGTGTAGTAAGCTTAGTGTTCCCTCAGCCCCCGGCCTCCCATCACTTTTCTATTTCCAATCTGTTAACCTAGGGTTTCGCGGGATCCAGTCTTAGGATAAAGCAGAAGAGATTCTATCCTGTGAAAGAGAGGCTGTCTTGCTCTTCCAGAGATGAGGATAAATTAGCGTAATTGGTCAGATTCATGGACACTAAGGCTTGTTCACATCTGGCAGAGACTTGTTTTTAAAAAGAAACACGCTGATGCAGACAGCTTTTGTTCTCTTGAGTGAGACCCACCACGTGGCTAACCAGAGGGCATCAGGGTCAGGACGGTAAAGCCCTTGTCCCCCCACTGCGTGCTGCTCACTTGCTATTCCCTGCTATTTTTTATGAAAGTGTAACAGTAAGAGGCCACTGATTAACTCCAATTCCAGACCTTATCAAAAATTCATGCCTGGTCTATTTTCCATTCCAAATAATGCCCAGTTTGCACTCCAGCCCACACCAGTTTTCGAGGTTGATGCTGGGGCTTTGCCCAGTCTGGCCAATACTTATAAATGCCCAAATTCCGCCTCTTTGGGTTTCAGAGGCCACTTAATACATAAGACAAGTGTGGGGACCTGTCAGACTACATCCCTAATTCCTACTACTGCTAAATAGGTCCTCCTACCAATTCCAGCCTTACAGAAAAGAAGAGAAGAGAGGAAAGGACCCATGCCCACAATCTTCCCACATATACGTGGCCCAGTATTTGTTGTGGAATATGACTAATTAATGACTATTCCCTGGGAGGAGAACGTGGAGAGCCAGGCGAAGGAAGAGGGAGCTTGAGCATGGTCTCTACCCAAAGGACCACATCCACTGTGCCAGACACTACCATCCATACTGGCTTCACGCTTAGGAGTATGTTTAACATACTTTAAGACTTTATTGGTCTTGGTGAAGTTTACTTCAAGTAGGACTGCATTTAGCATACTAGCCAGAGAACAGTTTGTTTGTTTGTCTTAACGCTAAAAGATATGTCATTCTTTTCCAGGAAAAAAACATATGTACTTTTATATAAGGGCTGGTGAAGCTTATATATTCAGTAGGTCAGAATTCCTTTATTTTTTTTAAAGATTTTATTTTTTTAATTAATTCATAGAGAGAGAGGCAGAGACACAGGCAGAGGGAGAAGCAGGCTCCATGCAGGGAGCCCGACATGGGACTCGAACCCGGGTCTCCAGGTTCACACCCCAGGCTGCAGGTGGCGCTAAACCGCTGCACCACCGGGGCTGCCCAGTAGGTCAGAATTCAATAGTAGATTTCATCTACCTCATTATTCCAAGTTTTTTTTATTTTTACAGGTGTTTTAAGAACAAAGTGTCAGACTCCACTAGGACATATTTAAGACTATTTTGACTATATATATATATATATATATATATATATATATATATATATAATGAATTTTCATACAAATGGATGAACATCAGTCTTTTCATAGAAAATTTTATCAATCTTATATAAAGAATGAAAACAGCTGAAAAACCTATTAAAATATATGAGTGTGTTCACGTTAGAAACACTAAAGACAGGAATTAAAGATGCTACCTATTTTTTCATATTCAAGATTATTATAAAGGAAGAAATGAAAACAATATGACTATTAGAAAAGAAAAAACTACTAGCAGATATGAGTTCTCTCAAATGAAAAATAACGAACTAAAACACTTTTAAATTTGACCAGATCCACAATAAATACACTAATATTAAACCATTAACATTAGTCAACTCTATGAAGATAAGAGATGCTAGCTAGCATTGAGGGATAAAGGTGGACATTTACTTTTTAATCAAAGTACTTTGTTACGTACTTTGATATTGTTTGAACTTTCACAATGAGCGTGTATTTGTCATTTTAAAATGACTGAACTCTACTATCTCAACTAAACTGTAGTAACTTTACATAAAAATCCATTTAAAACATTTCAAAAGTGCTCTATGTAAGATGCTTCACTGTATATATTGGATCTTTTTAAACAAAATTTGGACCATAATATAGTGGTATAAACCTATCATACATTGTTTTGGAAACAACCCTGATGTCCTTCAGTGGGTGAATGATTAAACAAACTGGTATATCCATGGAATACTACTCACTAATAAAAAGGAATTATTGATACATGGAAGAACTTGGTTAAACTCCAGGGAATTACGCTGAGGGAGGTGGGGGGAAAGAGTCCCAAAATGTTACATACTGTGCAATTGCATTTATAGAACATTTTCAAATGACAAAATCTTAGAAATGGAGAACAGATTATTGATCACCAGGAGTTAGGGATGGGAGGAGGAGTCGAGAGTGAGGTGGGAGTGGTTATAAAAGAACAACACAAAGGATTCTCATAAACTATTCTATATCTTGACTGTGGTGGTGAATACATATACATGTGATAAAATTATGTAGAAATAAATACACAAGTACAAGTAAAACTAAGGAAATCTGAATAAGATTGGGGGATCATGTCAATGTCTATATCTTGGTTTTGATACCAAACTAGTTTTGTGAGATGTTACCATTAGTGGAAACTGGGTAAAGGTACATGGAATCTTGCTGGGTTATTTGTTAAGATTTCACCTGAATCGGGATCCCTGGGTGGCGCAGTGGTTTAGCGCCTGCCTTTGGCCCAGGGCGCGATCCTGGAGACCCGGGATTGAATCCCACGTCGGGCTCCCGGTGCATGGCGCCTGCTTCTCCCTCTGCCTGTGTCTCTGCCTCTCTCTCTCTCACTGTGTGACTATCATAAAAATTAAAAAAAAAAAAAAAAAGATTTCACATGAATCTACCATCATCCAAAAAATTTCTGTTACAACAAAGGGTAGCTAAGAATTTCACAGAAATTATTTTTAAAATACCACAGATTCAAGTAACTCATATAATTCCATGGAAAATAAGTAAAGGGAATCTGCAAGTGGACTGGTAAGAACAGCTAGGTATTTACCAGTTTGCAATTTCCTTTCTTTCTTAGTAATAGAAGTACCAGAGACATGACTTTTCGACTAGTCTATATTTTCCAGTCTCTCTTTATGGTTAGGTTCAGTCATTTTCTTTTATTTACTCTAAATTCCATCTTTTAAGAAAAAGCTTATCGTAAAAACAATACATTACTACAGAAAAATTCAGAAATATCCACATAGAAATTTTTTTATGCTATCCGAATACATGTAGGGTCAAATAGAATAAACATATATATAAGGCTTCTGAAACATATTACACATGTGTCATATACACATACAAATGTAAATGCATCATAAAAGCATTACTACTTTATATTTTTACTTTCTTGCCCACATCCTATCCACCATCATTAGAAATGACTAAATTTCATTGAATTAAGGTTATAGACATTTTGACCTGAGTTTTAGGTACTCATTTTTATTAGACTTATATATGTAGCAAGGTTTTCTTAATTGCTAAAGAAATTTTAGAAGCTATTTCTGAATTACCAAAAAAGATTCAGGAAAACTAAATAATACATAGTAAACACCTATATATCTCCTACCCAGCTTAAAACATAAAACATTACTAACAGAATTAAAATGTATGTAATTTTCCTGGATTATATTTTCTTCCACTATTCCTTCAAAGTTTATTTGATATTTATCATTCCTGTATTTTTAGGATACTTTCACTAAATATGTATCTCTTAAGCAATATGGTATTGCTTTGCATGTTTTGAAACTTCATGTAAATTTTACCACCGTGTATTCTTTTGCAGCTTGCCTGTTTGCTCAATGTTGTGTTTATGCGGTATATTGGTATTGAGACATAAATACCTCATTTTCACTGTGAGTAATATTCTATTGCATTAATATACTCCCTCAATTTACTTATTTATTCTTCTGTTAAGGGCCATTGAGATTACCCAAAATGTTGCTATTTTAAACGATAATGGTATGAATATTTTTCCACATATGCCCTTATGCAGGAGTTATGCCCTTATGCAGAATTCTTTTGTGTGATGTGCTTATGAGTGGAAATACTGGTCATAGGATATGCATATTTTCATAGGATATTGCCAAATTGCTCTCCAAAGTATTTGGGCCAATTTATATTCATTAACATATAAAAGTTTATTTCTGCACATCCTTACTAAAACTTAGTATTGTCAGACACTAAAAATTTTGTAGTTATAACAAGAATGAAAATCTATCTTTCTGTGGCTCTAATTTGCATTTTCTTGATAACTCATGAGATTGATCATCTTTTTGTTTAAGATTTATCTATTTTAGAGCAAGGGGAGGGGAAAAGGGCAGAGAGAGAGAGAGAATCTCAAGCAGACTCCCCACTTGGTGCAGAGTCTGATGTGGGGCTCATTCTCATGACCCTGAGATCATGACCTGAGCAAAAATCAGCAATCAGATCTTTAACTGACTGAGCCACCCAGGTGCCCTGAGGTTGACCTTTTTTTTTTTTAGGTTGATCATCTTTTTATGTATTTATTGGCCATTTGGCTTTCTTCCTTCATGAATTCCTTACATTCCACTTTAGTATATAGTCTTCAACAATATACTAAGTGGCTAAGTCAGATTTATTTAATTAGAAAATCTTTATTTAGTGTCTTCTATATGTCAATCTTTGTGCTAGATGCTAAGTATAACATGGTAAATAAGATAGATCACCATCCTTGCTCTAATGTAGGGATACAAAGTGATTTCCCCCCCTTTACCAGCTTACAGTGTTCAAATATAATTGAATGTTTTCCTCTGGATTAACTCAGTTTAATAACCATCAACTTTCACACAAATATCTATTCTTAGCTGGAGACCTCCAGAGGGCTTTTATAGATTAAAAAGAGATCATCTATAGGGCTTTATAGATTAAACTCATCTCAGATTGATATATAACTTCAAATTTTGAATGCTACATTGAAAATGATGTTTGAAAAGATTTGATATGCTTATTAGGCATTCAAGTAGATAAGCATTTGGACACTCAAGTCTGGACTCAGAAGAGAAACCCAAGCTATAAATTTAATTTTGGTATTCATTTGTTTTACCAATGGTATTTAATCCATTGAGACAGGATGAAGTCACTGGAATGAGTGCTGGGAGAAAATAAAAGAGACCTTAGAGTGAACCTTGGAGCTTTCTGATATTTCCTTTTTTTTTTTTTTAAGACTTTATTTATTTATTCATGAGAGACACAGAGAGAGGCAGAGACATAGGCAGAAGGAAAGCAGGCTCCATGCAAGGAGCCCAATGTGGGACTCGGTCCGGGACTCCGGGATCACGCCCTGAGCCAAAGGCAGACACTCAACTGCTGAGCCACCCAGGCATCCTGCTTTCTGACATTTCAAAGCTATGGACCTTGGAAGAATCTCAAAAGAAATGACGTAATATCCAAGAACTTAAGGGGTAAAAGGAGTGTGTTGGATTGTGCGAGCCTAGCAAAGGCAATGCTTCTAAGAGGACGGACTGATAAAATATCAACTATTGCTGATATTTCAAATAAGATGACAAGATTAATGAAGAAGTAATAAAATCATGGCTAGCTAAGTACCATGTGGGATGACATATAGAACTCTGCAAGCATGGAAGAGGAGAATTTGAATCAATGACTTCCCTAAAAACATAATTACTGAAATGTGCAGAAATGAAGATCGAACTGAGATGTGAAGAAAGTGAAATAAACTAGTTGAGGTGAGAAGAGTTTCTATAGGAAGGAAACAACAAGTATAAATGCTTTGCAGGGGGAAAGAAGAGAAAATAAGCCAGAGTAACAATGAAAGAGAAATAAAACGGGAAATGAGACTCGAGATCTGAGCAGGTCTAGGACCAAGCCCTTTAGGCCATGTAATGGTTTTTGTTCTTAATTTATCCTAGTAATAATGGGAGACTAAGGTTTTTGGTGAGAAGTCCAATGCCATTTGTATTCTTGATCTTTTGCATTTAATGGTTGTTTCTCTAAGGAATTTCTTAAGACTTTCTCTGTATTTCCAGTTTTCTAAAATTTTATGATACTGTTCCTTGTTCTGGAATTTTTCTTTCATTTTACTGGGTATTTATTGGGTGATTTCAGGCTTGGGATTTATATTCTTTAGTTTTGGAAGATTTTCTTGTATTATTTCTTTGATACTTTCTTCCCAATTTAATTTCTTCTCTTTTTCTGAAATTTCTTTTAGATGATTGATGACCTGAGTGGATTCTTTCATTGTCTTATCTTTTTCTCTCCTGTGGCCTATATGTGTTTTGCAGATATTTTCCTCCTGTCTCTAGCTTGTATATCATTCTCTGAAGAGTGTAGTACAGCAAAGTTTTTAATTTTGATGAACCTGATTTTTTTGTGTGAATTATGTTTTTGATATCATGTCTAAGAACTCTTTGCTTAAGTCATGAGGATTTTCTTTTAAAAGTTTACTGTTACACATTTTACATTTAGATCCATGATCCATACTGAGTTACTTTTTGTATAAGGTGTGAAGCTCAGTAAAGTGGTTTTATTTTTTTTAAAGGTTTATTTATTTATTCATGAGAGACAGAGAGAGAGGCAGAGACATAGGCAGACGGAAAAGCAGGCTCCCTGCAGAAAGCCCGACGTGGAACTCAATCCCAGGACCCCGGGATCACGCACTGAGCCAAAGGCAGATGCTCAACCACCGAGCCACCCAGGTGCCCCAGTAAAGTGGTTTTAAAGGGGAGGTTTAGGTTGAGTTTCTCAATCTCAGTCTCTCTGTCCCTCCCTCCCTCCCTCTTTCCCTACCTTCCTCTGTCTTTGCTTTCTCTCAGTTTCTCCCTCTCTTCTTCCTATAGAAATTGTTTCATAGGTAATTTGTCATATTGTTCCAGTATTACACCTTTCCCATTAAATTGCTTTAGCACCTTTCACTTGCTATACAATTCTGGGTAACAGGTTGTAGTTTTTCTTTTTTTTTCTTTTTTTTTTTTTTCCTTTTAGCACTTTTAAAATGCTGTACCACTTTTTTTTAAAAAAATTGTGTTGAAAATCACATGAGATTTATCCTCCTAATAAACTTTAAGTGTATATATAGTATTACTTACTTTTACAGCAATGTTGTAGAGCAGATCTCTAGAGCTTTTTCATCTTACATAATTGACATCTTATATCCTCTGAACAGGAGCTCTCCATTTACTCCTTCCCCCCGCCCCTGGCAACCATCATCCTATTTTGTGCTTTGATTAACTTGACTGCTTTAGAAACCTTATGTAAATAAAATCATACAGTATTTGTCATTCTGTGACTGACTGACTTTACTTAGCATAATGTCCTCAAGTGTCATCCATGCTATAGCATATTATAGAATTTTGTTCTTTTATTTTTTAAAAAAGATTTATTTATTTATTCAGAGAGAGAGAGGCAGAGACACAGGCAGAGGAAGAAGCAGGCTCCATGCAGGGAAGCCCGATGTGGGACTCGATCCCAGGTCTCCAGGATCACATCCCGGGCTGCAGGCGGCAGTAAACCGCTGCGCCACCAGGGCTGCCCGAATTTTGTTCTTTTTATGGCTTAATACTCCTTTGTGTGTATATGCCACCTTTTACTTATTTATTTATGATAGGTATTTGGGTTTTCCACCTCTTGGCTATTATGAACAGTGCTGCAATGAACATGGGAGTACAGATATCTCTTTGATATTCTGATTTAAATTCCTTTGGATACATAACCCAGAAGTGGGACTGCTGGATCATATGGTAGTTTTGTTTTTGTTTTGGTTTGGTTTTGAGGAATCAACATATTGTTCTACAGAGCAGCTTGCACCATTTTACATTCCCACCAACAGGAGAAAAGGATTTTGATTTCTCAACATTCTCACCAGTAATTGTTATTTTTTAAATAATGGGTTAAATAATAAGGTTATTAAGATAACTTTAATAGGTGTGATCTAATTGTGATTTTTATTTATTTCTGTTTCCCTGATGATTAGTGATATTGAGTGTCTTTTCTCTTCTCTTTCTAATCTTTCTCTCACTCTCTAATTTGGGAGGGGGCAAGATGCTGCTCTTTGCTCTTCTACTTAGTAAGGGTGGGAATTATCCCCAGGGCTCCATCCCCAGTGTCTGGCATGGAGAGAAAGATGTTTCTCGTGATGTTACCTTCACTTGGGAGGATATTTTAAAAAGAATTCCATTCTGCAGAGCCACCTTTTTCCTAGTCCTTTGGGTAGGATTTTCCTTGGGGCTTTTTTGGGATTTTTGTTTGTTTTGGTTTTTTTTCTGTGCCCATTGTATATATAGGAGACAAACAAACCAAAAACAGCATACTCACACAGGTAATTTTTCAATTTTCATGTTCCCTAGATAGTCTATCTTCTTTTCTCCACCTTTCAGAGTCTTCTGGTAATTGCCTTATATATTTTATCCATGGGGTTTTCATGATAATCAGCAAGAGAAATAGGGTTGAATATGTTTACTCCATCTTGCTCAGAACTGAGTTTTTTTGAAGATTTAAGTGTTATTTCTTTAGAGTTTTTTTCTGCTCCTAGCATTCTCTTAGTTTCCTCTTAATCTGATTTCTTCTTTTTGCTATATTTTCATACATCGGTCTAAAATTCATTCACATTTAATAGTGAGGCACTAAAAATCTGGTTTACAGACCCTTATTTTTCTATGGGTCCTGAATGACTAGCAGTTTTTACAATAGGGCAGTTTCTGGCTACCTATCTTCTTTATTGGCTACCACTATTAAAGTAAACTTTTAAACCTTTGGGGTGCCTGGGTGGCCCAGTTGGTAAAGTGGCTAACTTTTGATTCAGCTCAGGTCATGAGCTCAGGGTTCTCTTGATCTGGGATCAAGCCCCATGTTGGGCTCCATCCTCAGCAGGGAGTCTGCTTGAAGATTTCTCTCCTTCTCCCTCTGCCCCTCCCCCTACTTGGGCTTTCACGCTCACTCTTGCTCTCTCTCAAATAAATCTTTTAAAAAAGTAACTTTCAAACATGTTAAAAAAAACAACTCATATAAATAAGAATGAACAAATATCAAAGATTTTACTTGACTCAGTGATATGACTAATTCAAAGGGAAATTGAGAAGCTAGCATATACATATGCTAAAATATATTTATCTGGTTGTAGAAGAGAAAGCTAAAGTGACACTCCTTGGATGGCCTTGAAAGTGTACATCCGTGCAGTGACCTGCCTAAGGAGGCCATGTGGAATGGAGCTGAGACGGACCAATAAATGATGATCAGCAAGAAAAGGGGGACCTCAGTCATACAACCCCAAGGAACCAAGTTCTGCCAACAAAAAGAATGAGCTTAGAAGAGGATTTTTCCCCAAGGCCTCCTGATAAGAACTTATCTAGTGACAGCTTGATGCCAGCCTTGTGATACTCTTCACAGAGAATCCGACCTTGCCTTGCCCGGCTTCTGACATAGAGAACTGTAAGTTAGCAAGCAGGTGTTGTTTTAAGCTGCTAAATTTATGGTGATTTATTATGCAGTAAAAAAATTAATACAATGACAAAAATGGGTGTGTATAGATTGGTAAACATGTAAGTCTAAACAAACATCCATATAAAAATAACAGTATATATTTTGAGAGGGGTCTCCAAAAAAAAATTCTGAGCAAAATCATAGAAGTTGAAAGGGGTTAACTTTAGTTAAAGTATTCTAAGGTATTTTATTTATTTATTTATTTATTTATTTATTTATTTATTTATTTATGATAGTCACACACAGAGAGAGAGAGAGAGAGAGAGGCAGAGACATAGGCAGAGGGAGAAGCAGGCTCCATGCACCGGGAGCCCAACATGGGATTCGATCCCAGGTCTCCAGGATCAAGCCCTGGGCCAGAGGCAGGCGCTAAACAGCTGCGCCACCCAGGGATCCCATTCTAAGGTATTTTTATTTGGGGGCAGGAATTTGTAGGTGTGGTATCCCTCCAAAAAGGAGATTGGATTTAGGATCAGATTTAGAATCTGATCTCCCTTTCTTCCTGGGCATATACCCATTCAATTAGTTCCTTGCATCCTATGCAACTTGCATATGTGGCCATATGTCAAATTCTGACCAATCTAATATGAGTTGGAGGGGCACCTGAGTGGCTCAGTTGGTTAAGCATCTGTCTTTGGCTCAGTTTATGGTCCTGAGGTCCTGGGATAGAGCCCTACATCAGGCTCCTTGCTCGATGGGAAGCCTGCTTCTTCCTCTCCCTCTACCACTCACCATGCTTGTGCTCGCTCTCTCTCTCTTAAGTAAATAATAGAATCTTAAAAAAAGTAATATGAGTTGAAGTCATGTGTGTACCTTTCATCTTATTTGCTTAAAAGAAAATCGCTTGTCCTAGACTTCTCTTTCCCTTTTATTTTTCTTTCCTTTTTTTGATATTTGGAACATGGACAATAGAGAGACTTAGCTTTGACTCTAGAAATGTAGACTGTAGGGAATAGTGTAACAATAAAATGGAATCATGTTGATCCTTGAGTGACTAACAGCAGAGCCATACTGCTAACCTGACTATATCTTAGGACCATTACTTAAGGAAGAAATTTACATTAAACTCTGTATTTTTAGAGCTCTTTCTTTCTTTCTTCTTTCTTTTTAAAATATTTTATTTATTTATTTGACAGAGAAAACACAAGCAGGGGGAGCAGCAGGCAGAGAGAGAGGGAGAACCAGGCTCACTACTGAGCAGGGAGCCCAATGTGGGGCTCAATCCCAGGACCCTGGAAGCATAACCTGAGCCAAAGGCAGATGCTTAACAGACTGAGCCCCCCAGGCGCCCTTAGAGCTCTCTCTTAGAGTAATTTAACCTTAAGCTAAGTAAATCGGTTCCTGAAACAAATGCAACAATCACAGAAACCTAAAATATGGGACACTTGGCTTAGCAAAATTTAGGGCTTAGCAGTGAGGCAATGGATCTTGTGTTGTTTGGGGGTACAGAAGCAGTTGGCTTTTTCCAGCTTGTGAGGCTCAAATTTCTGGATTCTCTATCCCCTTCCTTCTCTGCTTCCAAATTGGCATATTTTTGCCTTAGCTCATCTTTTTCTTATAATACCTTGCTAAAAGCAACAAGAGCAGCCAACACATATTCCTTATTGCTTTTAGTAATGAATTATAAGAAATAGCATGAGATAAAACTACAACTGAAACATTTTCCTAAAGTTTCCTGCAAGAAAGAAAAGCAACCCTTTGACAAAGATCTGATAAAGTATGTTGGCTTCTAACCTAAACCTATTGTTGAGATAGCTTCAAAAGAGCTATGATTAAAATGAGAAAGAGGAAGAGAAGGGCTAAGGAGCCAGAAAAAGGATGGCTTAGAAACTTTGTCCAAAAAAAAATAAAAACTTTGATGTGGTTACTGGCATATCAACAAATAGGAAATCAAGAGAACCAAAGCCTAAGAACCAAAGTTGTTTTGAGAATTATTCCACCACCAAGTGTAAACGTAGTATCTTGTGAAGGTCAGTGGCTGTGCAATCTTAGAAGCAGCACTGAGGATCCTACACCTACCCTGGGTATGAAGTGGACTATTACAATAGTGCACTCCCCGTTTCCACTCTACTCTACCTGCATTCTCTCCAAAGCCAGGTATGGCCACAGATTAGGAGCGATGGAGAACCTCTAGAAGGCAGAGGCAGAGTTCATAGATGGTGAGGGAATTGTTCTTAGAGACCAGAACCAGCATGTAACCAAGGAAGCTTCATGACCATTAGGCCAAGAGGAGCTTTATAATTCCTTCCCAGCATGATTTCCTCCCATTTACTGGACCAAGGAACACTTTGTATTCCCCATTCTTCCTTTATCCAGAAGGTCTTCCATCATTGCCTATTAGGGCTCAGGTTCACATAATGTCTATCAACAGATGCTTCACAGGACTATGAGGATCCCTGTATGAACTGAATGGAGAGAATTTTACAGCACCTAGGTAGCTTGGATTTTGGATTATATGGGATCTTGTATAATATTCTATAAATAGAGTCAGTTTTTTCTGTGTGTGGGAAGAAATTACACCTAAGTATTTAGATGGCCAGACTCCTAGTTGTCCCCGAAAGATCTCTTCTCTCCTTCCTGGTAGGTGTGTGGTCTTACCAACAGGAGTCTTTGTGCCCCATTCTGACCTGCAGCTGTATGACTAACAGCTCACTATTGGACAGAAGTGCTGTGTGCAACTCCTGGCCTCATTGCTTTAAAAGAAAATTGCCTGTACTGGATTTTCTCTCTTTCTTCTTCCCATGGAATGTAGATGTGGTGGCAATCCAGCTGTGACCTGCAGAGGAGGACAGCATCCTAGCAGGTGACAGTGCAGCGACTTGGAGGCAGGCTAGGGCTCTGAGATACCTCATAGAGCAGAGTCACCATAGTGGCCTGGACTGTTCACTTCAGGACTGTTACATGAAAGAGACGTTAACTTTTTGTTAAGTCATTGTATTTTTTAGTAGATTAGCCTTTTCCCTAGTTAATTCAGAGAGCTAAGACAGTGTCTTAGCACTGTGAAGCAGGCATGATAAAATTTCAGAGGTTACCTCTAAGAGAATATTAATAGAGTGCATAACTTCTAGTATAAAAATCTCAATTTTCACCCCCCCCCAAATAAAGACCAGGAAAAAGGAGAAACAAAGAAGAAAAGCAGGACAAATAGCATAAAGTATGATTATAGAAACAAGCCTAGAAATATAAGTAGCCTTAATAAATGTAATAAACCGAACTCACTGATTAAAATTTGTGAGAATATAGACAGATTAAAAGTAAAGAATAGAAATATATATATACTAGGCAAATAATCAAAATAGCACTGAGGTAATTATACATTCTTTAGACAAACTGGCACACAAAACAGCATTAGGGATAGAAAGAGCCACTATATACAAATTTCAATTCTGCAGGAAGATATCACAATTCTGAACTTGTATTCCTCTAATATAGTCATGATATAAGTGGGGATTATTTTAAGAGAGGTTCAACACTCTCAGGAAAAGCATATCCTTGATTCTGAATGTAGAATGTTTCAAGGAATCCTCAAAAAATTTACTATAAGTCTTAAACAAATTGAGCAAGATGGCTCAAATAAGTTTAATAAAAGAAGCACAAGACCTGTATACTAAAAACATTGCTAAGAGAAGAAATTAAAGGTATCTATCAGTAGAGAGATTTTTTTTTTGAGATTTTTAATCTTTATAGATTGGAAGACTCAATTATCAGGATGGCCTTCTGTCTAAATTGATCTATAAATTCAATACAATCTCTATCAAAATGCTAGTAGCAAATTTTTTTTTTGTAGAAGTGGACAAGCTGATCCTAAAATTTATATAGAAATGCAAAGGACAGGGACACACCTGGGTGGCTCAGCCATTGAGCATCTGCCTTCGGCTCAGGGCATGATCCCAGGGTCCCAGGGTCCCTCTCTCTGTGTGTCTCTCATGAATAGAGTCTTTTAAAAAAAAAAAGAAATGCAAAGGACATAGTATAGCCAAAGGAATTTTGAAAAAGAAAACAATTTTACTTTTTTTAAAAAAAGATTTGATTTATTCATTCATAAAAAGCACAGAGAGAGAGAGAGAGACAGGCTCTATGCACGGAGCCCAATGTGGGACTCAATCCTGGGACCCCGGGGTCACAGCCTGAGCCAAAGACAGACACTCAACTGCTGAGCCACCCAGGTATCCCGACAATTTACTTTTATAATCCTGATGCCTTTAACTTATTCTTTGTTCCTTATTACACTAGCTTTCAGAATTTCCAGTGCAATGTTGATATAAATGGTTTTGAAAGCAGACATTTTTGTCTTGTTTTTTTATTTTAGGGTTAAAGTATGTGTTTTTCATCATTATATACAATGTTAGCGATGATTTTTATAAATACCATTTTAAGATCTAGGATGTTTTATTTCTGATTTTTTGAGAATCTTTTAAAAAAATCATGAACAGACATTGTTTTTTGTCAAATGTTTTGAATGTGTCTGTTGAAATGATCATGTGATTTTTGTCATTCATTAGCATATTCTTTTATTTAATTTCTTTAACTTCTGCAGCTTCAGAATTGATATGCCCTCTTTTATTTCTAATTCTGATAATTTGTGTCTTCTCTTTATTTTTTTTGTCATTATACTTATAAAGCACTACTTTAGTTTCTTCCAATAATTTTGGCATATTGTGGGGTTTTTTTCATCCCGTTCATAATATTTTCTAATTTACCTAGTAGTTTCTACTTTGACTTCTGGGTTATTTTGAAATGTGTTTAACTTTCAAATATTTCAGGATTTCAGAATTTTTTTCTTTGTTATTTTTAAATTGAATTCCTTCATGGTTAGAAAACATAACTTTGTGTGAAAAGATATATTTTTATGGTCTTTTATATTAGCACACAAATTTACCATTTGTAGTGCTCTTCATTCTGTGGACTTAGTCACTTTCTTTGAGCCTGGAAGACTGACTTTAGTATTGTTTTGTAAGGCAAGTATACTAGCAGTGATTTCTCTCAGTAGTTATCTTGGAATGATCTGATTTGATCTGATTTGATTTGGTTTGTTTTTTTCCCTGCATCAGACTAGTTAATTTAATTTTTTGACACAGTAGGGAGTAGGGAATACACCTGTAGGTTATGTAGGGCAGACAAGTACAGATTTGTGTACATAGTACACTGTGTACTATCTATTTGGGGACTGTGGCCTCTCACAGTCCTCTTTCGATGACTGAAACATTCTTGGTTTATTACTATTTTAGGGTCAGGCATAGATTTTGACAAATGTCTAACTTCGTTCTTGGACATCTGAGGTAATGTGGACTCCTATGAAAGCCTATGAAACCAGACCACTTGTAAGGGTTTGAGGTTGCCTGCAATAGGAATTGTCCTTAAATTGTCAATAAAAGGACATTTATGTTTATATATTTATTTGCTCACAGAAGCAAAGCAAGAGGTAAATAGCTAGACTTCTAGAAGTGCAGGAATTCACCTTTAGAAATACTAGAAAGTCAGATATCTTGGGCCATCTCTTCTAACATCCTCAGGATATCAATGGTCATACCATTGGATAGCTCAGTTACAACCACCTTTGGTCTTTGTACCTCAAACCTAATGATTACACTTCCCGGGAAAGATCGGCTAACTTGGGTCACATGACTACCTTTGTAGTAAGAATCTTGTGATTGGCAGTTCTACTAACCCTGCAAAGTAAACAATTTTCATAAATAAAAATTTTACTAATACTAAAAGGGGAAGGAGGGGGACAATGGACAGACAACCAAGCCAGCCATCCTCTAAACTTACCATGTCAGGCCCTCCCTTGTACAGCGAATGACCTGACCAAAAGTTTGTTATTAATTTTGCCTGCCCAGAATTTATTTCCTTTAATGGTAATAGTGCCCTATTATTCTTTAGATACTCCTCTCTATATCCATTTTGTGAGCCTGGAGGTCCAGGCATGTATCTGTGACCCCAGCCAGGACAGTTCAAACTGAGGACTTTCAATTCTATTTTTCTTGGAACTATTATGACAAAGGTACTCTTTTTCTAAGGTAAATGAGATTTACCATCATTTATGAGTTATAGTTCTGTCAGATATAGAATTATTGGCTGTCTATTTTTTCTTTCAGCACCTGCAATATGTTATCCTACTGCCTTCTCATTTCCATTTTTTTTATGAAAACTCAACGATTAATTGACTACTTTATATGTGATGAGTTGTTTTTTTCTTGATTTCAAGATTTCTCTTAATTTTTCTCTTAATTTTTTTTTATGGTTAACATTTTAACCATAATACGTCTACTTACAGAATTTTTTGTATTTATCTTACTTGGAGTTTGTTGGGCTTTTTGGATCTATAGACTTTTTTCCCTTCAAATTCAGGAATTTTTTAGCCATTATTTCTTCTAATATTTTTCCTGCCCTTGTGCTCTCTTACTTTTGGTGGGAAGGGCTCTTATTACATGTGTGTGTTGGTACAGCTGGTGTTGTTCCACACATCTCTGAGGCTCTATTAATTTTTCTTCAGTCCTTATTCTTTTTGTTCTCCAGGTTATATCATTTATGATGGGTCTATCATCACCTCAGTGATTCTTTCTTCTGTCATCTCAAATATGCTGGTGAACCTCTATACTGAACTTTACTTATTATAATCTTCAAATCCAGATTTTCTATTTATTTCTTTCATCTTTTAATAATTTCTACATCCCTATTGAAAATCTCGATCTATTGATTCTTTGCTGTCATACTTCAACTCTTTATACATGGCTCCCTTTATTCTTTGAACATATTTGTAGTAGCTGCTTTAAAATCTTTGCTAAATAACATCTAGGAACATTAGAAGACACTCAGACACAGCTTCTGTTGACTGCCTTTTTTCTAAGTATGGATCTCACTTTCCTGTTTCTTCACATACCCCATAATTTTTTGTTGGGAACTGGACATTTTAAATAATATACTGTAACATTTCGAATGCATAATCTTCCCCTTTTCCACCTCTCAATTCCACAAAGTTGTTGTGCTGGATTTCTGTTTGTTCATTTGTTTAGTTACATGCCTGGGCTTATTCTGTGAAATCTCCCTTGTGGAGTGTTACCATTGATGTCTCTGTTTATTTTTTTATTTTTTTTTTTATTTTTTTTTTTTTTTTAAATTTTTTTTTTTTTATTTATTTATGATAGTCACAGAGAGAGAGAGAGAGGCAGAGACACAGGCGGAGGGAGAAGCAGGCTCCATGCACCGGGAGCCTGATGTGGGATTCGATCCCGGGTCTCCAGGATCGCGCCCTGGGCCAAAGGCAGGCGCCAAACCGCTGCGCCACCCAGGGATCCCCTCTGTTTATTTTTTTAATGTTTTGTTTTTATTTTCAAATTTGGCTTTCTAGGAGCTACCCTTCATCTGCATAGTTTAGTAGTCTGCCATTGATTGACAAAGACTGTGTTCAAATACCTTGGGCCAATAAAGCTCTGTGATCTACAGATAGATCTCTATATAGGCAGAGGAACACATTCAGGATATTTCCATATCTGGCTCAGGTTTTACCATCAATGAGGCCCTTTTGAGCCTCCCATCTACCATATGAGTAAATTCTCAGGAGAATGTGAATAGCTCGGGATCACACCTTATCCATCATATATGTATGCAGCCTCAGTCAGTAATATGCTTGCCCCAACCAGGACTGCAACTTTGGGGAAGTAGAGTCAAGCTATCGGCCAAACTTTGAGAAGTCACTTCCATCAGCCGTGTCACTTGGCATGGGTATTATCCACCATTCCCAATCAAGTGAGCCCCTTTGAAAGTAGCAAAGAAGCTCCCAATTCTCACAGCTTTCCCACATGCCAGGGCCTCCACATAAACCAAGTCAGATGTGGTAGGCGCAGCTTCAGACCAGAACACCACATGTTCCTACTGTTGTTACCAGACTTTCAGCACTACGGCAAGCATTAACGTGCTTCTTAGACTGTTTATGTCTTCATTTGATTTTCAGAGTTCTGGAATGGTTATTTTTGAGCACATCACTATGCTATAGCCAGAAACTCTGCCCTCTTCTTTTCTTCATCTCTATTTTTCTTATCCTGTTGAATTTTTATTTCATTCTCATTAGTTTCTCAAAGTACACAATTATTTTTATTTAAAGGAGTTTACTTATTTATTCATGAGAGACACAGGGAGAGAGGCAGAGACGCAGGCAGAGGAAGGAAAAGCAGGCTCCATGCAAGGAACCCACCATGGGACTCAATCCGGGGAATCTGGGATCATGCCCTGAGTCAAAGGCAGATGCTCAACCGCTGAGCCATCCAGGCGTCCCCTCCTAAAAGGTATTTAATGTTTCCTGTTAGTTTTATTCGTAGATAAATTATAATTTGTATTGTAATTAAAAGCAGAAAACTATTTTTCTCATTACATTTTTTGATAGGAACGGTATTGACTTCTACAGGTTGCTTTTGCATCGGGATCCTTACTGACCTCTTTTAGTTTATCATTCTTAAAAGTTCATTTTTGGGTATCCTTTTGTCATCCACCTTTCTAATTTAAACTCCATGAATATCCTTCATATCAGTACTTGTAGAGCTAATTTTTACTATTTGCATGTTATTTACTTAGATCATTCTACCATAATTTATGTAAACAGTTTCTTTTTTTGACATTTAGATGATTTCCAGGTTTTCTCTGTTATAAACTGCATGTTTTGGGATTTGTATATTTTCATAATTTAAATCTTAGAAATACTGGAGCAAGTTATATAGCTGCTTATTGTCCTACAGATTATTATTAGGAATTCTAATACATTTTTAATTGACTTTTTTTCATTATCCCATATATTCTGTTACCAAATCTTAACTCTGACTTTGCAATTTCAAGAACCTGATTGTTTCTCATAGTTGTCACTGATTTAACTTGGTCCAAGATGTCATCAATTGAGGGTAGCAGGGGAGCATGGATTATTGCAATGACATAACCAACCTCTCTGTTTCCATTCTTGAAAAATCTATTCTCAGTGTGAATATTTGGAAATGTAAGTCAGAAAATATCAGTATTCTACTCAAAATCCTCTCCTGTTTTTTTTTTTTTCCTCTCCTGGTTTTAATCTGTACAGAATAAAAGCCAATTTTTTTGCAATGCACTCATAATGTCTTTTATGGTGAACTCCTTTTTGTCTCTTACCTTATCACTTAATACTATTCTCCAGCAGATCTATTTCAGAAGTACACCTACTTTCCTCTTAAGTATCAATATTCTTCTTATTTTGTGTAAGGAAATATTTTTCTTTTAAATCATATTTTTTGTTTATTTTATGGTTATTTATCTTTTTATTTTGAGAGCAACAAACACCTGTTTTTCACACCTCTGCCCTAGATACCACCTAATTTCCATTTATATCACATGATTCCATCATATGATTATAATCACTTTACCATGGTCTGTAGGGCATTTGTGCCCAACAAGGCCCTGTTGCAAAGGAAGGAATCAGCAAAGAAACAGGGATCCCTGGGTGGCGCAGTGGTTTGGCACTTGCCTTTGGCCCAGGGCGCGATCCTGGAGACCCGGGATCGAATCCCACATCAGGCTCCCGGTGCATGGAACCTGCTTCTCCCTCTGCCTATGTCTCTGCCTCTCTCTCTCTCTCTCTGTGTGACTATCATAAATAAATAAAAATTAAAAAAAAAAGAAAAAAAGAAAAATAAAAGAAACAGCAGATATACAAGGAGCAGGTTAAGGAGGAAGAGGTGGGAGATGAAGAGAAAGACAAACAAAGGTTGCCCAGTAGCATGTTCCCTACAAGTCTCATGGTTTTCCCTTTTCTCTCTCCCTAAGTTAGGAGACAAGATCATGGAGTTTAGAGTCTGTCTTTTTTTATTCTCAAAAGGCAATGCTGTGTTCTTATGGAAGTGCATAGCAAGCTTCCTTGAGGTGT